>NW_026897424.1:0-32755 GCF_033153095.1 Gastrolobium bilobum | reverse complement strand
CACCCAAGAAAATATAACCCTGATCCCCAGCCTTCAAGGCTTTAACAGCTTGACACAAAGACAGAAAAGGAGACGGACAAATCGAGGGCTTCTCGTGAGATAAAATCAACCTCTTGCTGCAGCAATCAATCATCGCGCAGTTTTGAGATAACCAATCCATGCCCAATATCAAATTAACAGAGGCCAGGGCAAGATAATCAAATCAATAGTGTAACCCTTGCCTTCGTAGATAAATCCAACCTCTTTACAAATAAATGAGGAATCACTAACCTCTCCTGTAGCCGTAGTAATACGCATAGGGGGAATCATCCGGGATACTCTTAACCCCAATCCCTTAGCAATATATTCAGCCACGAACGAATGTGTCGCTCCCGAACCAAATAAAATAGACAAATCAATATTTGAGATAAAAATTGTACCTTTAACCAAATTTGGTGCCTTCTCAGTTTGCTGCACATTTGTAGTATAAACCCACCCAACGGTAGGGGCAGATAGCAAGGCCTGCAGATTCGCAGCCTGCCCCGTATTACTGTAACAGTCTTTGGCAAAATGCCCAACCTTACCACACTTGAAGCAAGAATTCGGAGCCGCAGTACAAGGCCCCTGATGATACCTCTTATACTTCTCACATCGAGGATTAGAATTTCTATCATTAAACCCACTTCTCTGACCACCACCTCTCTTGAATTGACCCAGGGGCTGTCTTATCTGCAACCCCTACCTCTATTATTATTCTGATGGTAGCCACCTTTGTTATTATTACCATAAGGACCAGATGTCCTCGCAGAACTAGACTTCGGATACCTGTTATAAACACTTTCAACCCGTTTGCACTGGGTCACTAGATCAGCAAAATTTCTCACAGCAGTACTGGACATTCTTTTGGCAATCTTCTCATTTAATCCCCTCTGGAATTTAGCAGATAAAAACTCAGGAGTCGGCAGCACACCCCCATAATTTGCAAACTTTACTAATTCATTAAACTTCGCCACATAGGCATCAACAGTCATGGTACCATATACCAATTTCTCAAAGTCTCCCTGTTTGGCTTCCCGAACATCCCTGGGAAAATACTCTTCATGGAATAACCCTTCAAATAATGCCCAAGTAATTTCTTCCCCCTGAATAGTAAAAGGGCGAGATGTATTATGCCACCACTCGTGGGCATCCCCCTCAAGCATGTAGACAGAATAAAGTAATCTCTGGGGATCCTGACATCTCATAACTTGTAATATTTTCTCCATCCCCATCAACCAGGTAGTTACTACCTTTGGGTCCCTTGACCCCTGAAATGCTGGCGGTTTATGTTTTCTAAAAGAAATAAGCCTATGCTCATCAGTACTAGCAAATACCTGCCCAGCAACCCCAGAAGACTGAGCAATAACGGAAGGATCCGTAGAAGGCTCTGGGATATAAGTAGGATCAGTAGTGTGGCGACTAGCCTCCTCAGAATGACGACTAGCCCCACTCCCCTCCTGATGAGGTGTAACAGATGGCGTACCGGTATGAGTCTCCATAGCCGTATGTGGAGGAGAATCATCCCTCTTGTGCCGAGTCGTATCTGCCCTCATCTCATTCATGAAGGCATGCATCATATCCTGATTATTTTTCATCAGGGTCTCGGTCATATTTCTATTTGCAGCAGTCTCTTCCTGCAGAGCATTTAGAACTGCAGCAATAAGATCTGGTGCGGCTAGACGACCTGCACCTCGAGTTCCACGGCGGCCTCGTGCCCAACTCATGATATCTGTACATGTAACACAAAGGAATGAGCTGATCAGACCCACACTGAGGAATCACATATACATTAATCATAAACAGTTCACAGATAGCTATGCAACACAAAATACAGTTATACATTATCAGAGTTCCCTTACAAAACTGCTCTGATACCATAAAATATATCATCCCGTTGTACACCGGTATTGTTAACATTAATTATGATATTAAGCGTAGTTACAATCACAACAGTTCATTTATAAAAATGCAAGTAAACTTTTTCCGTTTATTACCCGAACGTTTAAAACAATAAAAAGCGTAATAAATAAAAGCTGTGACCGTAATTGTAAACTCTTTGCAGAAATAATTATTTAAACTAATTTTATAACTTGATTTACATCTCTCAAGTCACTAAGGGGTTCCCATAAACCCACTTAGCTAAAATCTCACTTTTAAGTTTTCTACATATCCAAACATGGTTCGCTCTTTATTTTTCTGCGGACAAACCGCTTGACGCACGCTCCTCATCTCTTAGTATGTTATTCTAGACTCCATTAAATTTCTAGGAAGCTATCACACGAGTTATTTAGAGCTCGTTTTCATTGGATATCGTCGTTTGAAGTTGGACAAGCAAACCTGTCAGCCAACCCCAAAATAGCTCCAAACATCCCTCACTAAAACAATTAATGTAGAATTTCCACTTATCCAATTTCTCTCAAATTTTTATACCACAAACTAGACACTTGAAAATTAAATTTGATATATTATACACCTAATTTGACCAATAAACGAAGCGGGAATAATTTTCCCAAAACCGATCCAGAACTGCCACATGTGCAGTAAGCAAATGGGCAGTCTGTGTTCTCTGCCTTCTACAGGCCGACTCCCAACCCATATTTTTACCAAATTTTACGACAACATAGAGGACATCTCAAGATTCAAAACAGCATATGGAACGTCCCTATCGGACTTCTATGGAGGGCGTTATGCTCTCCCAAAGTTCGTCTAAATCCTGCCAATTTCTAGAAAATTCGCCAGAGTTTTCTTTGTTTTTTCAATAATCCCCAAATTTGTACAAGTGCTCTATGACCTCAAATGTACCTAATAATCATTGGGTGGCACACACAAGGACCAACAATGCCTTAGGGCTCTTACAACCCATCACAGTTTATATTAAACTACTCAATTCATATCATATTGCTTACTTTATTTACACGTAGCATATTTCAATCACCAATGTCCATTTGCATGCATTTTCTAAACATACACATAATCATAATCCTAAAATAGGCCTATTTCCCTTTCATGATATTACATGCTTCATATTACATCAAGTATTCATGTACAAATTACAACTTCCAAATGAAATACTACACTTTACAACTCAAAATCTTTAAATACAACATGATGGATAAACCTCAAAATGACATATATAACTAGACTTAGGCAAAATGACATGAACAAACATGACAATGAATCTCCTCCTAAATACATATGCAATATTCATGCCCTAAGTCTAGCCTAGGCCCAATGGCAACAAAAATACAAAATCCATAATCCTCCAGCTAATCATCCCATGGGCTTCTTGCCCACCACTCCTGCACCACTGCTACCTCCTGAAATAATGCCCCCAAGACGGGGTGAGATATACGAATATATCTCAGTAACCCAGAGGTTCTGGAGAATACTCCGCCCAATGGCTCACTTCGTTGCATATAAATAACATAAAATAACATCTTGAAAACGGGATAAAGCAAGGGATTTAGAGAAACAGGGGAACATAGGGATACAAAATACGACGAAGCTGGAATGGTCCATGCCACTGCCACGCAACGTCCAGCCTATTGGCTCGGCATATAAGCCTACGGGTCTCATCCAAGGCGTGTTCCCGGAACATCAAACCAAGGCACCCCTCCATCCATATACACCCGAGACTTCCTAGTGTGCTCCTATCCGGATCACACACCACGTCCCTAGGTCAACTAGAACTCCCTCTCGGAGACCTATCCAGTGGAAGTCCGTAACGCCCGAAGGAAAACTGTCTACTAGCCAGAGACTCGGTACATCCAATGTACCACTAACATACATAATAAATGCAAGAACATGTTATTCTACATTACTTACATACACTTCCTACCATCACCCTCAACGGGCATGGTGGAACACACAAGGGGATCAAGCCTCAGTACCAAGAGGTTACCTGTATAATCCTCTCCAATTAGCTCCAAGGAAATATATTCCCCGAGCTCGTTACACAACAGAAATGCCTACACAGAGGACATTTCCAATTACTTACAATTCATACCAACACATGCAAGTTACCAACTCTTCAAGCATGGTTTCAAATTCTTACCTCAATCCCACTTGGTCCGAGACCAAGGGCAACCCACCGAGCTCACGGTTCGGAGTTTATATCTACGTACGCCAACCTACAACAACCATGTACGAATCATCAATACACGGCAAATCTATCAAAATACGAAAACGTCAAAATTTCTCCGCCACACAAGGTGGGTTCGGCCTACATAGTGTTATTTTACAATTTATTTTTCTAAATTTTCTTTCTCATTTTCTTAGGCATCCTTAGGTTACGAAAAGGTCATATCAAGTGCCATTTTTCATTTTACATCATTCAAACATCGTTTTGCCTAATATTTTGCTCTAGGTTCCATTACACCATTCAACACTATCAATTATTTTTCCATTGGTTTTCCAACCTTCCAACCACCACACAACTCATCTAATTACCATACAATACACAACACATCATCCAATTAATTTCAACAACATCATTTCCTTTATTTTTCCTTCTTGGCCGAAATCAACAAATGCCCCACACCAATGACCATTCAATTCAATTTAGTAATGAAATACATCCTATCATCCCATTATTAACTCATATACACCTCCAACAATCCAATTACACAATCCTAACAATAATCCCAAACACAAAGTCATGGCACCATCAAAATTTTCCTAAGTTAAAATCATATTTTCACCAATAAATTTTATTGCATTTATGGCTCCTATACATCATTCTAATACATATTCATGTACAAACATTTTCCATTTGAGCTCTCTAACAACACAAATCAACAAAAACCCCCTTTAGGGTTCATGAAATAAATCCGAAAATTAAACCATCAACAAGGTGTAGGAACTTACTCAAAAGCTAGGCACAAGGCTCCTCCATGACATCCTAAACCATTGGATCTCCAAACAACTCCATGAACACAAAAAATCCCATGAAATTCGTGACTGATTTTTGCTTATTTCTCATAAATGAGAGGGTTTCAAGGCTAATGGATACCACCAATGTGTTTGGAAGGTGATTTCCAACAAATTTCAAGACAAAAATCGTCTGATTCGGTTAGGAATCGTTGAAGTTAGCAAGGAAAGAAATTTGAAACTCAAATGGTCCAAAAAACGGGGGGGGGGGGGGGTGGTGCGGTTTTTGGTGAGAGAAAGGGAGATGAGAGTGATAGTGAATAGTGACAAGCTTAGGTGTTTAAGTGACTTTAAGTGGGGTGGGTCTCACCGCCACCTTACGCGATTTCAAACTAACTTGAATTTTCCTCCGATTCCACTAAACGTCTATAAATTCATAACCTATTTAGAAACTCTAATTTTTAACATTAACCATTGTCCTTTAATTACCTTTGATCAAATGACTCCGGAGTTTTCCGGTCGTTCAGAGAAAATGTTGTTTTAAGTTGTTGCACGCGCCGTAGGCACGCATCCCCAAACTTACTTATTTCCCTCAAATTTCATCACAAATCATAGTCCCTAGTTCTATAAACCATTTATAACTTTTATTCAAACCCTAGAGCTCAAAACTCAATCGGCACGCTTTACGGTGCAACTGTACCGCGATATTTTTACTCAGTAAAAACACTATTCACTGAATTTTCTGAAACTTGCCTAAACACTCAATTTTTTGTTCTGAATCCATTTCTAGGGTTATTTTTATCATCTAAGACCTTCTACTCAATTTTTATCTTCCTAGGGTTACGTGTTGGCTAGTTACTGTTTTACCCTTCCTTTGTATTTTGATCTAATTTTCAGGATTTCCACTAATCCTTCCTTTTAATCAATGTTTAATATTTTAATATATAATTTAGAGTTGCGAGGTGTTATATATCAACCCTTGCGGTTTAGGGTAAGCTTTAATTCGAAATAGGGAATCTTCAATTTACTCACTCTAAAGGCAGATCATCTCATGATCTCTTTTACTATGTATAGATTCCTGAGTCTCGTAAATGTCATCCCGATTTCTCCGATTTACAGATAACCTAATCTCTCACAGAGATTTGACGAATTCCTTCAGCTTATCACCTTAGGCTTGTGTTCTTTCAGGACATGCCCAAAGGTATACCTATGTATCTCCATGTTTCAGGCAGACGAGGTATACAATCAAAACATGCTTTCTAGAACACAGTCTAGGTGAAAACTTCTGGTCTAAGGAAAGACATACCCAAATAATAAGAGGCTGCTCTAATGATATTATTTGTGAGATTTCCTCATAGAGTCTCTTTGTGGGTCTGTTCAGTGCGAGCTATACCCTTATAGGTCCACCCACGACTTTAGCTAAGACATCTCCATATCTTTAGCTCATGAGGTCTTTACCTTGTATCTGAATACAAGTAGATAAGTCGTGCTAGTCTTACCCGAGATTTCTGATACCCATTCTCAGTGTCTCTAGACTAGGAACATAAAATTAGGAATAAACATCCGGTAGGCCAAGCTTGTGAGTATATTTCAACACATTTCATGTAGTGAATCATGAATTTTAATTTTGAAAACCTAGAACATGTGTTGTGTGATTGATGTAGTTAGAGAACTCAAATTGAAATTGTCTATTAGACAAATGTGGCTTAGAATGATGTTTTAGAGTGATTGATGTCATAAAAATTATTGATGAAATTTGGATTATAACTTTGTATGATTGAGTTGTGGTTTCATGACTTTGTGAAATGGAATTGTTGTAGGATTGTGTAATTGAGTTATTGAGTGTTTGTATGAGTTAATGGTAGGATTGTATGATGTGTGAAAATGTTGAATTGGATTGATTAACCTTTGGTTGAGGAGCATGGTAGATTCGGCCAAGAGAGGGCTATAGGGGTTGGAGATGCAAAATATTATGTAAGTGATGTATTGTGGTAGTAAATGGTGTTTAGACGTGTTGTGTGATGGGTTGATGCATTGCAAATTAAAGGAAAAATGCTTGGAGTTTGTGTGAGTGTCCATTGAACCTAGAAAGAAATAATTCAAAAAATGATGTTGTGATGGTGTAGGATGGAAAGTGGGACCTAAAATGGTGTTGTGATAGCCTTGGGATGTTAAAGAAAAATTAAATTAAAATTAAGAAAAATGTTTTGTAAAAATGGCCTATAATAGCCGAACCTGGGTAGTGGAGGGGGAGAATTTTGGTGCTTTGGAATCTCATTGATTTCACCCTGTATTGATGATCCTTGCGTGATCATTGTAGGTTGCCTCCCACGGAAGTGAACGCGGAGCTTTGAGCTTGGTGGGTTGCCTTTGGTCCCAGACCAAAGGGATTTTGGTAAGTTGGCTTGAACTTATGCATGAATAATTGATAAGCTTGTTTACATTTTGGTTGGTTGTAATTGTATTGGAAATGGCCTATGTGTAGGCATTTCTTGAAGTACCAAGCTCGAGGACATATTTAATTTGGAGCTGTCAAGCGAAGGAGATTATTCAGGTAATCCATTGGTACTGGGGTTTGATCCCCGCGTGTGCTCCACCATGCTCGTTGAGGGTAGTGGTTGGAGGTGTATGTGGATAATGTAGTATAAAATGTTCATGCATTGTTGTATGTTTAGTGGTACATAGGATGTACTGTGTCTCTGGCCAGTAGACAGTTTGCCTTCGGGCATTACGGACTTCCACTGGATAGATCTCCATGAAGGAGTTCTAGTTGACCAGGGGTCGTGGTGTGTCATCCGTAGAGGAGCACACTAGGAAGTCTCGGGTGTATATGGATGGAGTGTGCCTTGGTCGATGTTCTGGGAACGCTTTCTTGGATGAGAACTCGTAGGCTATATGCAGAGGCCAATAGGCCGGGATGTTGCGTGGTTTAGCATCGACCATTCCCGCTTCATCGTATTTTATTCCCTATGCTTCCCTATTTCACTAAATCCCTTGCTTTAACCCATTTTAAATGTTGTATTATATTATTGATATGCATCGAAGTGAGCTATTGGGCAGAGTGATCTCCAGAACCTCTGGGTTACTGAGATATATTCGTACATCTCACCCCGTTTAAGGGACTTTATTTCAGGTAGTGCCAGTGGAGTTGGAGCGGCGGGCAAGAGGCCCGTAGGATGAGCTCATGGACGTATTGTGGATTTTGCATTTTGGGGTCACATGGCCTCGGCTAGACTTAGTACATAAACATCGCATTAAGCTAGGACAACTCTTATTGTCATCTTTGTTCATGTCATTTTTTTGGCTAAGTTTATTTTATGATTTACCATGCTTTCATTTTGAAGCTTATTGTATTATGTTCATTGGAGAAGAATGTATATTGTAAATTGTAATTTGGAGATCTTGTGTAATATTGAAGCATGTATATGTTGAAAGGACAATAAGCCTATTCTAGGATTTGATTTATGTTTTATGTCAAAGAAATGCATGCAAAGGAATTAATGTGATTGAAATGGTTTAGGAGTTGATAATGTAAAGGTTAAGTTGTAAAGTGAACTCGTTGATATAAATTGTAAAGAGTTGTAAGAGCACTAAGGAATTAATGGTCCTTGAGTGCCACCCATGTCTATTAGGTAACATTTGAGGCTAGTTATGCACTTTTACAAAAGTGGGAGTTATTGGAAAAACAAAGGAAACTCTTACGAATTTTCTAGAAATTGTCAGATTTTGAGTGAACTTTGGGAGAGCATATCTTCCTCAACAAAAGTCCAATAGGGATGTGCCATGCTCCATTTTAAAGCTTAAGATGTCAAATAACTTGTTTAAAAATTTGAGAACCAAAGGAGCATTACGCAGCCCTGTAGAAGCCAGTGAGCTCAGACTGCTCAAAACGCCCCTGCACATGGGGCTGTCTCTGGCAGTGTTTGGGAAATCTATTCCCGCTTTGTTTCTTTGTCAAATTAGGTTTGTGATATTTCACATTGGATCTTGAGGTGTCTAGTTTACTGTATAAAAATTTGAGATCAATTGGCTGAGTGGAGTTTCCAGAATCGTTGAGAGTGTGAGGGCTGTTTGGAGCCCTGTTTGGGGTTGGCTGGCAGATTTGCTTGTCCAACTTCAAACGGTGATAACCGGAGAAAACAAGAACTTTATGACTCGTGTGATAGCTTATTAGAAAGATAATTAAGTCTTGAATAACATACTAAAAGAAGAGTAGCGCGCGACTTGTGAATTTTCTGCAGTAATTAAAATACCGAACCACGTTCGGATAGGTAGAAAATGTAAAAGTGAAATTTAAGATAAATGGGTATATAGGAACCCCTTGATGACTTGAGAGGAGTGCTATATGATATTTAGGCAGTTTATATTATTATTTCGCAAAGAGTTATCAGTTACGGTCACAGCTTTTATTTATTACGTTTTTTATTGTTTTAAATGCTCTCGTAATAAAAAGGAAAAAGTTTACTTGCATTTTTATAAATGAATTGTTGTGATTGTAATTGCGCCTAATATCATAATCAATGTTAACAATACCGGTACGTAACGGGCTATTACAATATGCATCATGGATATATGCCTAGAAGCCCATTCATTAAATGCAATTATTTTGGAAGAAAATGCCATAATCCATACCAATGCAAGTATATAGAAAATGTGAAAGGTTACAAACAAATTTGGATTGTTTAAGGCACATTTCCCCTATTGTTTTCAAATGATAGGCTACTGCCCATGCCTAATAAAAATGGATCCAAGAGCCTTTGGGTACCAAAAGTCAAGTAAACTCACTTGTTTTGTAGGTACAAGTGTCATGAAGGTAAAAAGCACTAGTGGTACCTAGATAGTGGTTGTTCCAAGCATATGACCGGATATATTACTAGATTCACTTCAATCATCATGAAACAACATGAACATGTTACCTATGGAGACAACAAAAAAGGAAAGATACTAAGAATTGGCAAATTTGGTAACACTTCTACTACTTTAATTGAAGATGTGCTTTTAGTGGAAGGTTTGAAACATAATTTGCTTAGTATTAGCCAACTATGTGATGAAAATTTTGAAATTGTATTTGATTCCATGATAAGTCATATCAGTAGTTTGCTTGAAGGTAAAGTCAAATTTATTTATCAAAGATTTGATAATGTGTACATGCTAGATATTGATTCTTATTCTTCAAGTAATGCTACTTGCTTAGTTAGTAAAAGTGGTGAAACATGGTTGTGGCATAGGCACATTGCTCACATAGGGATGAGTCATCTAAAATAATTTGTTAAACAAGATTTAGTAATTAGTTTCCTTAAACTCATGTTTAAAAAAGATAGATTGTGTGATGCTTGTCAAAAAGGGAAATAATTTCAAACTTCTTTCAAAAAGTAAGAATGTTGTTTCTACTTCTAGGCCTCTAGAGCTATTACATATGGATTTATTTGGTCCTACAAGGACAATAATTTTTGGTGGTAATTACTATGCTCTTGAGATTATTAATGACTATTCTAGACTTACATGGACACTTTTCTTACTGCACAAGCATTAAGTATATAAATCTTTTAAGAAGTTAGCAAAGCATATCATAAATGAGAAAATCATGAAAATTGTTCATATTAGAAGTGATCATGGTGGTGAGTTTAAGAATTTAAAGTTTGAAAAAATTTGTGATAAGCATGGCACAGGCCAAGATTTCTCTTCTCTTAGAACACCTTAATAAAATGGGGTTGTTGAGAGGAAGAATAGAGTCGTAGAAAAACTTGCTAGAACTATGATTAGTGAAAGCAATCTTCCTAAGTACTTTTGGGTCGACATGGTGAGTACCGCTTCTTATGTGATCAATCGTACACTAATTAGGTATGTCCTTAAGAAAAAACCCCTATGAACTTTATTAAGGAAAAAAGCCTAATGTTGTTTCTGAAATTGATAAAAAGAGGAAGAAAGGTTGTGAACAGCATCTCTTAACAAGAAAATGTCAGTAGATGTTTGATCCGGCTGCCTTTGTGAGGCATTGGCCTCTTGAGGGGTTGAGGAAGAGAGCGACTTCTCAAGCTTGCTTACAAACATTGTGCCAAGAGCTCCCAAGTCCATTGTCGATACATTTGCATAGTTGAGGGGTATAGCTTGCACAAGTTCATTGGTTTTCTCTGTTTGTTGTAGGGCTCTTGTTTTTGTGGAATCAGTAGTTTGGCAGTCAGTAGACAATGCTTAGGGGTGAATTTTTATGGTGATAGGAGGTGGTGTTGGAGTGGGTTGTGGAATGGGTATGGTATGGGGTTCTTCAGCAGCTACCGGGATAGATTGAATATAGTCAGGTGCAGGAATGAATTGGTTTGAAGTGGTTGGAGAGGGATGAATTGCAGTTTCATCCTCTGGAAGTGTAGGGGCATGAGTGGACGCTCCCATGTTGATGGTCCTATGAATTATCACCCTTTTCTTTTTAGGAGGGTTGGTATCAAGGGCTTTACTCTTTCTTTCTCTCTCTTGAGCAAGTTATTCATGCTATCTCTTATGTTTTTCTTCTTCTCTTTTCTTTCATCTTTGTTCCTCCTCCTGCTTTCTTTTTCTTTCTTGTTCTTCTTCAGCCTGTTTTTGATTTTCTCCTTCTCTTTGTTGTGTTGGCTGAGATTGTTGTGGTGGTGATGCGGATGGTGTATAGGGTGGAATATTTGGGATTCAGAAAGGGAGGAGAAAGATGTTTAGAGGATTAGTATCGAGGTTCCTTTGGTTGTTCAACAGTTGCGTCTTTCCCATTTTTTAGCCTCTTTGACAAAGGCTCATTACCTTCATCATCCTTTTCAGCTTCAAAGAGATTCATTGGTTTTTCAATAGTCGTTCCCTCTGTTCCTTCTTGGGATTGGTTACTGAAGTTTCTTCATATCCTCTGATACCTTTTTTGGCCATTGGTTGCTGCTGGCTTCGGGTTGGATGTTGTAGGCACTTTTCTTTTCTTCCTTTTAGCGATAGAAGAGGCGGACCTGGTTTGTGTGGCCCGTGAAGCAGAGGTTGTTTTCGGGGAGTGTAACACCTCACATGAATCCGGTTATGTTATCATTAATTATGATATTAAGCGCAGTTATAATCACAACAATTCATTTAAAAATATGAATTTTTTTTTCTTTTTATTACATTTACAAAACTTCGCATTTATAAAAACCTCCATATTAACAAAACAAGCTATGATCGTAACTCAAAACTAATGTGAAATAATAAATATTACCACTTAACTATCATGCATCGCCTATTTAAAGTTGCTAGGCAGTTCCCATAAACCAACAAAGAAAAAATACTCAATTTAACACTTTGTCAAAACAAAGTATGTCTCAGTTTTCTCAAAATTGGGCATGATAAAATCATTAATAAATTCCCATCTTTTACTATAGAGTAAATACCCAAATTGGTCCCTGACAATAAACTCGATACCCATTTTAGTCCCTAACAAAAAAAAATTAGCTGGAAAGTCCCCAACAAACACAAATAGGTCCTACGTTAGTCCTTCTATTAATCCAAAACACACGGCGTCATTGACGAAGCTGATGTGTAATGTTAATGGGCATGGTCATTGCCATGTTGGAGGGGAAACGACATCGTCTGAAGAAACTTGCTTCCACGAAGTGAAGCTGCAGAAACAAATTGAACGTCAATTTCATCAAAGGAACGTTGACATATGCTTTAGGGTTCTTCTTAAACTAGAAAGAAGGGGATTGAATCGAAGATTGAACGTTTAGGGTTTGGGGATTACTGATTTAGGGTTTATCCTTAATTTTGTAAGGGAGACTGTTCATTACCCCAAGACATGTAAGGGACCTGCAGCTCCTTCAAGGTCAAAGCAAAAACCAGTTAATGTTAAAATTAAATCAAGGACAATTGAAGAAATAGTCATGAGTTAAGGATGCCCTGTACCAGAGACAAGCAGCCAACATGCAACAACTGAGGCTCAACTAAGTTCAAGAGCATCAAGAGGCATCAGCCCACCTCCATGCAATCCTATTGTGATTGTGACCAATGAGACAGTAACTGCAGCAAGTAGTGGTACCAGGGCCAGATTCATGAGCTTCATGTCTACACCAGGGTTCAAGCCACCAAGACCAGCCCCACAAAATTGATTGGAATATTATGTAATCACTGACATTAGGTCATTTTTTGGATGCCTCTCATATAGGAATTGATTAGAATTGTAATTAGGGTATTTTTTTGGAAATACTTCGGTATTAGCCATGTTGAAATATGTCATTAGGCCATTTTTTGTATGCCTCTTATTATGGCCATAGTTAGTAGGAGCATTATGCTTTTTTGGAACACATATGTAGTGGCCTTCAAGGAAATAAGTCAGTGCGAACTTTTTTTGTATGACTGTGGCATGTTGGCCATGGTTAGTAATTGTAACTAGGATGTGATGAAATGAATGCAAAATATTTGCTTACTATCTGTCTTTGTTGTCATTAATATATTAAATGTTGCAATTTTTAAATTTTGGTCCACACCATGTGTCTGCTGATACACTTTCTGGTTTCTGTCAACAATGGTATTTTGGTTCTGTTTGCTGTGTCCTTTTACGGGTCATGTGTACCTTCATTGCACTTGTAAACCATCAACAATTAAGTCCCCTTATAAGTCCTCAACATTTTCTATCGTGCACTTTTTTAGTCCTTGTTTTCTAACTCATAGGTCCATTATGAGTATTTTGGTTCTGTTAACAAGAATGTACATTTGCCATTAACAGACCAACAATGTCATTTCCCCTTATTCATTCTGATATCAGTCATGACTGACACAATTAACTTCTGCATAATTCACATCATCACATTCTTACTTTAGTGTTCATACATTGTTTCTAAAAACTTTTATATGCATCAAGTTTATACAACACTTTGTATGCCTCTTAACATAACTTCAAATACATAAGCCAAGGTATATACATTGCACGAACAACATGTCATTATATTTCAACACTGGTCCTTCCATTACAAATCTTTACATTACAAAATTGTTACAACATGTAATGGTACATACACCAGCAAATCTCAACAGAACCACATTTTTTATTTCACTCCACCCTAATTGCAAGATATAAACATATTACAAACACAACAATAATGGATCCAGCAAACACCCTAGCACACCTACACACGTGCTTAATTTCCTTCTCCACCCTTTCAAACTCTGCCTACATCTTCATTGATAGTTCATCAATCTTTATATGGTGCTCATTAATCTTCTTTTTGTGGTCATTCACCTCCAGCTGCAGTTCATCATTGAGCTTCATGTCCACAAAGTTCAACTTGAATTCTATTTCAGCTACATTCAACTCCAGCTTATTAATTCTCCAATCTTCCAGCTCCATGGTATCAGATGTAGCACCATTCACCCATGTAAAAAAGTTGCAGTGTGACTTCTTTTCCTAACGCCAAATTAAACCAAACTGTTAATAACATTGAAATTAGACAAAGAACACATGCAACAAAAATACCTCACCTTGAAATTGGGGCACCCAAAAATACTCTATTTGGGTTTCTAATGGTCTTGGAGGTGTAAACAACAGTGTGCCTTCCACATTTACACAATGGAGCAGTTCTCCTTCTTTCACTTCTGGACCGAAATGACTACAAGTGCTTGAGCTCCACCTCCCAGAATAAATATTCATCTCCTAAACACTAAGTTTCAAATAACACACAAAATTAAGGATAAACCCTAAATCAATAATCCCCAAACCCTAAACGTTCAATCTTCGATTCAATCCCCTTCTTTTTGGTTTAAGAAGAACCCTAAAGCATACGATGACGTTCCTTTGATGAAATTGACGTTCAATTTGTTTCTACATCTTCACTGAGCAACGTGGAAGCAAGTTTCTTCAGACGACGTTGTTTCCCCTCCAATGTGGCAGTGACCATGCCTATTAACGTTACACATCAGCTCCGTCAATGACGCCGTGTGTTTTGGATTAGCAAAAGGACTAACGTGGGACCTATTTCTGTTTGTTTGGGACTTTCCAGCTAATTTATTTTTGTTAGGGACTAAAATGGGTACCGAGTTTATTGTCAGGGACCAATTTGGGTATTTACTCTTTACTATATTAAACTAGACTATACAAGCTTTCCAACGAGATATCACACGCATCAAACGAAGTTCTATAACTCCAGATACGCTCGCCGTAAGTTAATTCTTTAAATCTGTCCACACAGTTCTAACAGGACACTTAACACACCTCACGATTTCTGTGATTTCAGATGATCTACAAGTCCAATTTCTCTCAAACTTTTATTCAAAAAATTAGATACCTATACCTTCAATTTGATATATCATAAGCCTAATTTGGGTGAGAAATGAGATAGATATCAATTTCTAAGGATTGAACTCGAGAGTAGGTCCAACAACACCAGTTTCGGGCAGTCTCCACTCATTTATACACACAGGACGCTACGCAACTCGAAATGCTACCAACTCTTAGGACAATGTATTTGACATCCTAGGCTTTGCATGCCTCAATTGGACATCTATGGAGAGAGATATGGTCTCTCAAAGTTAGGTAAAAATCAAACCAATTTCTCAAAAATTTCGACAGCACCTCCTTTGTTTTATTAACTATACTTATAAAAGTGTGTTCCAATTTCTTAAAAATGTACCTAATTAACCAAAGGGTGGCACATAAAGGCTCAATAAACCTTGGTGCTCTTACAACCCACAATATACGACAATTAAGATCATTGCTTATTCTCCAAGGTATTATCCATAATTACTTATATTACAAGCTATTATCCATTTCAATCACGTAATTTCATTTTCATGCATTTACCATAATCATAATCACACCATTACCCAGAATAAGTTTATTTCCCTTTCATCACATACATCAATGTTGATTATACAAGGTCCTCAAATTATTCAATATAATTTACAACAACTAATCAATATAATTATTACAATTCCTTGCTACTTTCAACATAATTCAATACATACCAAACTGAAAACTACATGACTTAGTACAAAAACATGAACAACCAGGAATGACAATACCTCACATGCAAGATATATGTTCATACACTAAGTCAAGAATATACATATGCAATAACTAAATCACTCCAAAATCCCAAAATGAGTGCAACTCCAAATCCACCAATGTAGTCCTAGTTGGGCCTCTTGCCCAGAGCCTCTCCCGTTGAACTAGGGGTACCTGAAACGTAAGCCCCATAACGCGGGGTGAGATTTGACAATCTCAGTAAATCAATGGTCCTTGAGGGTCACTCCACTAATGACTCACTCAAATGCAAAGTAGTCAAAGTATACATATAACAAGGCATACATTAATCAATCAAAACTGGGCCTAAATCCAAGAACATATCTCCAGGATATAATTCAAGGTACCCATCGTATAATTCCCGAGACATTCCTAATACTGCTCCTAAAAACAAAGACAACACTATGGCATCAAACCAATTGGAACTCCTTACAGAGACCTATCCAGTGAAAGTCCCCGCAAATCTATCCAATGGCAAGAAATATAGGTATATCACAACATATACCAAACAATCATGTCAAAATGCATGAGCATGTCATATTACATATTATTACAATCCACACATTAGAACCATTACCCTAATGGGCGTGGTGGAGCACACACGGGGATTAACCCCAAGACAAAGAGTTTACCTTGTAGAAGCTTCCAATCTAGATAGCTTCCACCACAAGTTATCTCCCAAACTTTTACTTTCACAAAGAAATGCCTACAACACATAGCCATTTAATAATTACAATTGAATCTTCAAGGATTCAATTCACCAATGGCTATAATCACACCAAACTCACATTCAAGCAAGTTAATAAACTTACTAATATCCTTATGGCCAAGGACCAAAGGCCATCTAAAAGAGCTCCAATAGTTAGTCCTTTACGTTCGGGTCCGGGGGAGGCAACCTACATGATTGTAAAATTCATTGTCATCACTAACTTGTTCAACAAGTCACACAAAACAACATAAAACAATCCCCCCATCACACTATACATATGGTCCCCAAAGGACTACCTTGTGTGTTCAATTCTTTTCAACTACTTTTCTCAGTTCATTAGCATCCCATAATATCATGACATATTACCATTCTCTCACCACAACACAAAACCACAATTCCACCCACATTTAGCCTACAAGGCCGTGGGGGTACCCTAAAGGGTCCAAAGAGATTTTTCAACTTTCCAATGATTCAAGATACTTGTTTAGGTCACCAACCAAGTCACCAACACATTACACTCCATGATTACAAACCCTAAGCAATTTCATTATAATTTCCCCCTTAATTAAGCTTAATGGTCGAAACACGCATAGTGTAACACCCCGTCGGCCGCTGGTGTATTAAGATACAAATGGTATTTAACGTGCAGTTCAATAATTAATCGCGAAAACAATATATTGTTTTACTTAAATAAACAAAGCTAATCCTCGTGGTGGATTAACTCTGATTTTAATAACAATCCTTATGTAATTGCAATGCTAAAATAAAACATGAAATACTTCGTACTCATAAATAACAATTCAAAAGCATCCATAACTTATAGAGCTACAATACAAATACTCAAGTCAACAAATAAATGGATTATTTAATAGTGGCATAGATAACCCCTATGCTCACCACAAATAACAACATAATCCATCAAGTCTAGTCATAATAAAGTCTCATAATGACAAAATAAATAATCATAATATGTATGGCTCATAACAATAATGAAATCTCTATGCTGGTCTCTTGCCTCTATAAGTGTCTGTCTCATGAATGTCATCTCCTGAAAAATCTGCTTCAGAAGGGGTGAGATTTCTGTTAGAAATCTCAATAAGAAAAGGGGTCCTCAAGGAATCCTTCACCCCAAGCTCACTTACAGGTATAATATAAGTTCGAAAACAGTGCAGGCAGTATGTAAAGAAAACCAAGCTCACTTTCATGTCTTCCTAACAATTGTAGCTCTATGAATCATCTGAAAAATGGGATAAGAACGGGATTAATCGGATACCTAAAACAAAAGTTGTGTTCAGAATACTGCAATAGTGTAAGTCTGGATTTTTAGCTTAAAAACGAATTAAACTCAATTAAAAGCCCAACATCTAATTTAACCTAAAAGATCAATATTTACACACTAAATAATCCAAAAATCATTAATCAAGAGTAACAAATAAGTGTAATAAATATTAATTATCTTCAATTAACAAAATATCATAAGATCAGATTTCATGTAAAGAAGGTTCAAGATACATTTCCATAGCTTCTTAAACTAAAATATTTGTTAATTAAATTACAAGGAAAATGGTCGACAGGTAAAATTGATTAAAGGGTACGTATCATTTTCATTCAAGATTCCACAAAAAAAATTAGTAATGCATATTATCAGATAATGCAGCAAACAAAATCAACATAAAAGGAACTATGTTCTTCATTCACCAAAATTTAGAAAACAGTAAAGGAGGTTAGGGATACAGACCAAGCATATTCAAATTACAAAATCAGAATTCAGAAATTTGCTCAAACATTACAACGAAGCTCGGACCAAATTGCTCTTTGGTTCCTCCTTAAACTCTCGTCAGTGCAAGGGTTGAATTACGATTACAGAAATTAGAAACTGGATAAGTGCTCTAGCTACTAAGGAAACTAGCTAGTAAACTGCATACTGAAATCTTGAACTCTAACTCTGACTTCAATTCAGACTTCGAATTCAAATCTAGCTATTTCAAGTCCTTGCTGTCCATCAGATCAAAACAGCATCCACCGGTCATCATTTTGCCACCACTGCTCCTTCATCACTAGTGTGCTATCCTGTGATTAAATGGTAGAAGAAAATATCAGAAAATTTACAAATCTGCGATTATTAACCCAATTACGTTATTGGGCTTATTCTTTGCAATTTGGGCCATTTTCACCTTGACTTTCAATTATATTTAGCCCAATCATAATAGAAAATAAATTACTAAGTTAGGTAAAAGTCACAACTAACACTGACATAGGTGACATTAACCCTATTCATATGGTTGTATTTTACATAATAGTATATAAATATACGTATATGTAGCATTTTTTGAAGGCTAATTATATTGTATTTTATTTTATGTATTCATAAATCTTACGTTGATAATCTTATTCATTCAGGGGAGACAATGCAAGTTTATTACTTCGTACATTTATTTGATAAAATCTATTAGGTGGGACTTAAATCTAAAAATATCAAGTCAAACATGGCTTTATATTAACTCAGCGCACAAAAGCTGTTTGGCTTCGTCTTCTGAGTAATCTTTTTATGTACAGTTTCAGTTTCCACAACTTTATTTTTGGGCTATGCGATGCGAGTATCATGTTGCTGCTGTAGGATTTTTTTTTTTTTGTCCAGCTGACTCATGAAAGTAGCGCTTCCGACAACTTCAGTTTTTTAAAATATTTAAACTATTTCGAGCATGACATATTTAGGACTTGGGAGAGTCTGATGATTAAATGATATTATTTTGTAGCTTTTCAGCCCTTTTATGTTGCAAAGAAGAATTTATCCTTTAATTTTGGTAGAATCTAACTTATCCAATTTTCAATAATGTTAACAATTTTGTGGAATAATTACCAAAAAACATTTTTGAGAAATATAAAAGTTGCTAATTTAAAAAAAATTAAAATGACCGTGAGCGTAAAAATGATTATGACATGTGGTTTAGTGTAATTTAAAAAGAAGGATAATGCGAGGTTCATTCTAAAGTCCAATCCTTGGTACCTAAGGGTGTAAAATGGGATAGGGGCCTATGGCCTCGCTTATATTAGGCCAGACTTGATCTATAACAAATAGTAAAATAGAATAGGCCTAGACTTTTAAAAAAATCTATTAAGAAAATAGGCCATAGACTTTTTTGTACATGTCCGGCTTATAAGCCTATAGGCCGGCCTATATCATATTATTTATTTTAAATAAAATAATTATTTTAATAATTTGAATAATAAAGTAATATTATTTTAATTTTCTTTTAATTGTTGAATGTTTAATAGGCTTAAACAGGCTAACAGGCCAAGGCCAAGGCTTTTATTTTTTAAATATAGATCAGATCTTGTTATCAAAAAAAAAAAAATATAGGTCAGATCAGACCTTTAATTTGGGGCTTACACAGGCTAACAAGTCAGACCATACCCAGTGTTTTTTACACAGGCCTAACCTATTTAAGCTAAAACCTAGCTTAGCCTAGCCTATTTACACTCCTATAATGGTACTACCATTTTAATAAAAAGATATTGTGATTGTGATATGTCTTCAGCATATAGAGAATTCTAGGGTAAAAAGAGCAAGAAATTGATGTTAATTTAGTGATAAATAGTGGTAATTGATAGAATTCTTGATGATCCATTCTTAGACACCCTCTCACTGAATTTCTCAATTTTGTAGAATAAAATGCATACAAAAAGGCTACTGTCAACAACCATCAACTCGCGCGAATCGCGCCAACTTCACTGCCTCCTCGCGCAGATTGCACCACATTGGTGCGGATCACGCCAAGAAGTAGAAGAAATATTGGGGTTTTAATTCTGACAAGGGTTTAAATTGTTTTTTAGTTTTTAAATTGTTTTTATAATTAATTTAATTTATTTAGTTTTATTCTACCTGTGTTAATTCTTTCACATCCTTCCTAGAATTGATCGTTCTATTATAGGATTTTGAGGGTTAGAGCTCACAATAAGAATATTGAGGTTTTAATTCTGACAAGGGTAGAATAACAATCTATTCATGATCTAGACATAGGCTTACATAGATTCCATATTTTTAAATTCATCTGATTAATGCTTGATTCAAGAAGAATTACAAGGACACTAGGATTCTAATTGGGTTAAAAGGTTGAATAAACTAAGATATTATGGTTCAACTATTTAATAGGAAATAATTAATTGTATGGGCTAATAGATTAATTTGTTATAATTCAGTTTAGAATTATAAGAGAGGATCGGAGGTGAAGTGCATCCTGATTGCAGTTTCCTTTACAATTTTAGTTACTCATGTTTTCTTTGACGTTCTTGATATTTTCTTGAATGCTTTTGAATATTACTGTCTTTAAATTTCTGTTAACAAATACTTTTTCAATTAAACTGGATTTTTCAAATTAAGGAGAATAGTTAAATTAATAATTGGTGCATTAATCCTCGAGGAAGCGATCTTTACTTATTAGTCACTTTATTACTTGGAACGAACGGTATATTTATCGATTTCGCAGAACAGATTGGTATACCCAATTGGGTAATTGACTATGATTGAATTACTCTGGATATATTATTCGACTTATGTCCATTAAATATTGGACCCAATAACTAATGGAGAAATTCTAGATGTTGGAGGGACTCTTAAATCTGTGCATGGTGACTTGAACTGAATTTTTTTCCCCCTAAACGGAACTGAACTAGTTTAAACAGGTTTGATTTAAGGAAAAAATTGTTTTAGATTTGGTTTTATTTATTTTGAACTGATTCGGAACAGGTTCGAAAATAATTCGGAACTAATTCATGTTTCAACAGTAGTTTATGATTTATAACTGATTTCTAATCGGTTCGGGTTTGCAAACCAATTTCGAAATGATTTCGAATCGGGTAAAATGTGTGTCATTTTGAAGGATATAAAATAGTGTCATTTTAAGAGAGAGAAAGAGATAGATAAAGAAGGAGAGAGAGTTAACAAAAAAAAGATAAAGGTGTATGTCTTATGTGAAAGTGAAATGATATAAGTTGTATCGTTCAAAAGGATAAATACTTTTGTCTTTCCAATCAGTTTTGAACAGGTATGAATTTTATCTTACACGTTATGCTTATGGTTGATATTGACTTGAGCCGTCTAATGCCTTGCACATACCCCACCTCCTTATTTCGCCTGAGCACATATAGAAGCACCTTGCCATCACCACCATTGGATCTACTCTATGTTAGTTCAAGCACAACCACACATTGTGTCCAAGTATATACATCTAAGCATGAATCACTGCAAAAAATTTATAATAATATGAATTTAAACTAAACTTCTATTATTTTGTGATTAGAAGTCTCTAAAACATTCGAGTTGATATAATTTGATTCATTGTGACAAATTATTCATGGGAAAATAAAATTGTTGATACCAACAAACACAATGGGACATACCGCATACGGTTCAAGAAAAGGATTCGTAGATGAGAAGAAGAGAATCTAATGAAAGCAGATTCAAAGGACTTCCGCTTCCACTACCACAACATAAGGCCATCCGGTCAACAAATAACACAAATCGCAACCCATAATAATACGTAAGCGATCCACGTGTCACTCCCTCAGTCTCCCTTTTCAACCGCTAAACAATGTTCACCGCAAAACTTGCATTTTCCAATCATATTCATATCATATATACATTAATTACTGCTTCTCTCTCCATAAGGGTCTTCCTTTTTCAGCTGCTAATGATAACCCTTTGATTCATAATGCTACAAAGTTCTAAACTTCCCATGCACCAACATCAAAATGTGTTTGTTTCTTTGCAAGCTCCAAGCTAAGAGAAAGCCTACACTTTGTTTTTTATTCTCTTTACTGGTTAATGCCGATGGTGTTTTCCGCTGTTTTTATGACCTGTCTTTCTCCAATGTTCTTGGGTTGGCCTCAATTTTGGTTCATGTTGGATCAAATGCATGCCATTACCATGTTTGGACTTATGTTTTATGCTGTGTGATCAACTAAGGTTTAAAAAAATAAAAATAAAAATGGGTTGTGGTTGTTGTTTGAAAAAGGTTTTCATAAAGGACAAATTTTGAGCTATTTTTTGGTGTTGGATAATTGAGAAATTTGTGTTATGTGACAAAGATGGTGGCAGAGACTGATTTCAAGTCTCAGGTAGCTACATTGGAAGGTGGTGGAGGTAGTGGTGGGTGCCTCAAGGGCAATGTTATGTCTGCCACAGAGGATCAAAATGATGATACAGTTGGGGAATTGAATCAATCTATTGGAAAACCTCCAAGGGACCATTCAATTGTTCGTCATTGTAGCAGCACTTTGCGGTTGATTGAACAGGTTAGTATAATGAAATCTCGTGTTGCTTTTGTCTTTCTTCACTCTTCTTGTGAGTCAAATTCACCATCCAAATCATTTGGATTTTGTTGAAAATGTCTTCAAGACTTTCAACAGATGAGAGACATGAGTTGTTGTTTTACTTTGTTGACGGATTTTGCAGCCTGTAGATCTGTTTATTCGCTGGGATTAATGATTCAACTTTCGTGATGATGTGTTAGGATTATGTGGATTGTGGCTGTGCAATTGCAATCTTAATGAAGCTAATTTTTTTAATGCCCCACCTTCACTTTTTTTCCTTAAAATTTTCTACCCGGAAGTATCATATTGCAGCATGTTAGGATGATATTGAGTAACCATGTGAAAATAAAATATGAAAAGTACACATATTTTGGCCAAGAGGAGTTTAACAACAGAGATATATTATTTGTGTTGATGCAGCACTCAACTGTTTGCTCTTTTTTGTACCCACTTCCCTTCTTTCATCAAATAACAATATCAATCTAAACCGTTGACTATTAAAGGCCCGTTTGGATGGGCTTTTTTTTCTCCAAAAGTTACTTTTTTTTCTTGAAAAAAAGCACTTCTCAGTTTTAGTTTATTTGGATGTCTGCTTTCAAATAAACAGAAGTCACAAAAAAAATCAAAAACTTACTTTTCTCAGAAGCTAAAAATTTTAACTTCTAAAAAAAGCAGAAGTCAAAAGCTAAATATTTTTTTCAAAAACTAAATATTTTTATAAAAATATAAATAGCTTTAACTTTTGTAAAAAGGACTTCTAAAATAAGAAAGTCTCAAAAGTTACTTTTTTTCAAAAGGAGAAACAAACGAGCTCTAAGTATTCTATGGTTTTTTCTTCTATGTCCTAACTGAAATTTAACTATCATAATTGAGTTCAACCCATAAATAAGACCTTATTAAACTTATGTGTCACACGCATGACTTCTAAGATTTGTATCCATTTATGCAAAGATTTATGTAAGATTAGCTGTTAGCACATTATGTTTCCTTAGTTAGTGATAATTTGATATTACTCTGGGGCTTACTAATTGTTCTTTTACCAATGGCGCTGAGATCCTACTGAGGCTGCATCTAATTATAAAATATCGATAAAGTTTCACTGATTTGTACAGACGATTATCTTGAATAATTGACAACAAAAGTTGCGGCCTTGTAATAATTTTCCCTTGGAGGATTAAACTTCTAAGCTACTTACTTGTGTTTGTCCGTTCATATCCTTCTTTTGACCTGTTTGTTTGTAGTGAATAAGTCTGTGAAAGCATGAAATAGACAAGCATTTTGGGTGCATAGAAACACTAGGGTCTCATTCGTTCAAGTTATAGTTGTACATTTTTAACCCTTATATACATTTGTATAGTCTTACTAATAATTATGTCCTGTTTTCTTAGGAATCAGATATTGGGATTATAGGCTTGAAATCAACCACAGAAGAAAAATTAAAGATTTCACCAATATTGCGGTCTGGAAGCTGTTCTGAGAAAGGACCAAAGCAGTACATGGAGGATGAGTTCATCTGTGCTGATATACTCCGCGAATTTGTAGGTCCAGGAACTAACCTCCCTTCTCCAGCAGCATTTTATGGGGTACGTATCTTCCTTTTGGCTTTTGAGTCAAATCAGTTTTATTATTTACCTTATTTCTATGTCAAATCTATATATACAAAGTAATCTCCAAGATAAGTACGTGAGAAATGATTTTATGTTAGACGATCTCAATCATTCATATATATAAATTAACAGTTATGAAGTGCATTAGAATAGAGAGTGATTAAAATATAACCATTGGTTTATTTATGGACAGTTGAGATAGTTTCACATCATTATCTCCTTTCACATAAGAGTTCCATTCCATTTTTTAGTTATATATGTGGGACTCATCACACTTGAATATCCTAATAATCTCCTCCTTAAGTGTGAAACTCATCATTGATATGCTTTCCCTGAACCCGCCGGACAATATATCACTGATTAATCAAATGGCTCCAAACCATTTTGTATTTGTTTATATTCTAACCCGATAATCAGATGCATGCCTTTTAGATACTGATTAAGGTTATGTATTATTAATGTCTACAGGTATTTGATGGACATGGTGGTACTGATGCAGCATCATTTATCAAAAATAACATTCTTAAGTTTATAATTGAAGACTCTCATTTCCCTTCTATCATTAAGAAAGCTGTTAGGAGTGCGTTTGTTAAAGCTGATCATGCATTTGCAGATGCTAGTGCTGATCTTGATAGTTCTTCAGGCACCACTGCTCTGATAGCCCTTGTATTGGGAAGGTGAGGACCAAGAATTATTGATTCTTAGCTACACAATATTTCTATTTGTGTATGGTTTTTCTTGCATGCATGTAAAGCCATGGTTTTAGATTTTGTAAAGTATCTATACTTCATCTGTAACAAACATTCTTGATGTTAATTGAATTTTGCAGGGACATGTTGATTGCTAATGTAGGTGATTCGCGGGCTGTATTGGGGAAAAGGGGTAGAGCCATTGAACTTTCTAAAGACCATAAACCTACTTGCACTTCTGAAAGATTGAGAATTGAGAAATTGGGTGGTGTCATCTATGATGGATACCTTAATGGCCAACTATCAGTGGCACGTGCTCTTGGAGATTGGCATATTAAAGGTTCTAAGGGTTCTAAAAGTCCCTTAAGCTCAGACCCGGAGATGGAGGAGACTGTTTTGACAGAAGAAGATGAGTTTTTGATATTGGGGTGTGATGGATTATGGGATGTGATGAGCAGCCAGTGTGCTATTACAATGGTGAGGAAGGGGCTCATGGAGCATAATGATCCTGAAAAATGTGCAAGGGCACTTGTGACAGAAGCACTCCAAAGAAACACATGTGATAATCTTACAGTTGTGGTGATTTGTTTCTCCAAAGATCCACCTCCTAAAATTGAAATTTCTCGATCACATAGGAGGAGGAGTATTTCAGCTGAAGGCCTGGATCTTCTCAAGGGTATTATGAATGGTAAATGAACAAAATTTCAATGATTAGTGCATAATGAATTGGGAGTTCATACAATTAATGGGTAGGGACTTTTCTAACTAACTGCTGTTCCAATTGCCTTTGTAAGATTGTTGTTTGCTTAAGTGCCAATCATAATGTGACACAACTTGTAACAACTTGAATTTGGAAGCATCAATCAGATTTTAGAGCCTTCTGCACTTGTACTGTATGGTTATTGATATATCCTCTCATATCTGATTTTAACGTGACAATTGTGATGCCTCTCTGTCTTTTTGTTTGATTTCCCCCCTTCTAAACGTCTGGTAGTAGAGGGAAACTAAGAAACGTCACTGGAACATATAAGGAGAAAAGTAAACAAAGAACGGAATAGGACAAGTCTAGGATGTAATAGGTTAACTTATACAACAACTCGATAGTTGGACTGAATATTAATAGGAAGAGAAAATTACAATCCACTAGGCCACTACCCTAAGTTTGTTAAAAAAATAATTGTAAAATTCAATTAAAAAAATTATGCTCTATTTTATTTTATTATTTCAATTTTTGACTCATTACTTATTTAATATCATTAAGTATTTGACAAATCACTATTTTTTAATTATTAAGTACTTATATATATGACAATAAATATATTTTATTGTTATGAAATAAAGAGAGAAAATATAGAAAAAGAGATGAAAACAATTGAAATATGGATTCTAAAACTCTAGTTCTTCAAGAACTAGCTATAATCTTTTTTTTTTGGATTACAATGAGAATCGAACACTACACACTCTACGCTACACACACCTAACACACACTCCCCACATTATAATAACCGCACCTGTAAATTGATTTTAATTATCGAATTAACCATGGAATCAAGGGGAACCCCAGTCACCTTACCTATTTGTGCTGGCAATGGAGAAACTGAGTCATATCACCAATACAACAGTGGTTGGGAAACTATGGCATCCCATTAAGGTAGGTAAAGGTGGGCCCCCAATCTCCCATCTAATGTTTCCTGACGATCTAATGCTGTTTGCGGAGGTGTAACATCCCCGTCTCGAGCCAGTTCAATTAACATACATATGATACAAACAGAAACAGCGGAATACTTAACTTACGAAAATACGAGCTAACTTTTTTTTCCTTTTTCATTAATCTTAATTCACATGATATCTCACATTGCATACTTCTCCTAATTTAATTCGTATTTGACGAAGACGAAAATCGGGCAGAGTAACCTCTGTAAATTGGACAACTGGGGATTTGCCAATCCCACTCTAAAGGTTCCTGATAAACAATTTATACCATATATGATTTCAGAAATACCAGATATCTATATAGGACTATATACCCATCCATGGGTGCATGCATAACTGGCTCTGTGCCACTATGTCTAACAGCATACATATTTTAGCACGTGCACATATCTGAATACACAAATGTACATGCATCAAATATGAACACATGTACAAAACATATACGGACCATATATTGTATAATGGATCAAACATCATGATCACAAAATGAATAGAACACTATACAACAATACATATTCTCCAAAAATACATCTAAAATAAATAGTAGCTATAATAGCCCATATTAATTAATTAGGAAATCAAGTGTAATTAATTAATTAAACATGTTTTACTGGGTGAAATTAAGTATGAGGCTTAATAAAATGAATCTGAGTCACTTTGGAGTTAAAAGTGTACTCAGTGAAAATTAAGGGGTATAAATGGGTACTGTCAAAAGTACCCAAAATATAAAAATAAAAATAGTAATATTCCTAGATTAATATTCCAGACTTTTGGGTAAAGTTTGGTAATTATTGGAGTTGAATAGATAGACGAACCAATACCCGCTTAAAGTCACTTAACCTATGTTAAGTGACTAAAAGCCAAATGAGCCCCATTTCCCTCCCCCATTTCGTCGAGAAACAGAAAAGAAGGAGAAGAGAAGAGAGGGAGAAGAGAGGGAAGAAGAAAAGGGAAAGAGAGAGAGAGATCAAACCTTGATGGTTTTGGATGATTCAAAAGCCTAAATCGCTTAGAATCTCGCCCTCTTTCATAATCCAAGCTTAGTTTTAAGTGGGGAGCTTTGTGTGGTGGGATATTGGCTCTCAAAAATTCGGCCCTTTGGAGAAATTTGGGGTTTTGAGAGTTTCTACCTCCATTGAAGCTTGAGGAGCCATCAATCCTTGGTTGTGTGACCATTGGTGGTAAGATTCTAACCCTTGAACCTCATGATTCCTTGAAATTTGCATGAGTTAGGGTTTGTGAATAGTAAATTGGGATTTTTATGAAATATAGTTGAATTAGCTATGTCCTAGGAAGAATGGAACTTAGAGCATGTTATGGAAAATGCTAGGAATGTCATTTAATCGGTGGAAATGAGCCTAAATAGTCATTTGATAATTGTTCATAATATTGGAAAATTCATGCTTGGATTGGTTAGTATTCTAGCATGTTGAACAATTAATGAGATGAATGATTGATTGTGTCCTTGTGATGTCTAGGATTGAGACATTTGGACCAACCGTGAGTGATCAACCATTGGAGCAAGCTATGGAGCTTGATTAGCTCCATTGGATAGGTGAGTTCATGCTTATGTTTGGTATGAATTGCATAGCTTGGTTGATAGCTATGAGATGTTATTGGATGCAATATGTGTTGATTGCATTACACCATGTGTAGGTGTATGTTTGTAAAAGTTGATTGCTGAAACTGTTGGTGAAGAACAAAGGTTGACTGAAGCATTGAGGTAAGCCTTCGGACCTTGGGTGTAATTCCCTTGACTGTTCTACCAAGCCCTGAAAGGGTAGAGGTTGTGATTGTGTATATAAATGCAATAAAATAGTGTAATGCTTTGTTATACGTATGTGTATGCATTTGGTGTGGCATAGGATGGTGTTTCCCTATGTGGGTATGTTGCATGACGATGCGTAAATCATACATGGTAGTTAGCTGGCCAGTAGGACTATTTGCATCTGAGTTTCCTTAGGACAGCTTGAGAGCTCGAGGGATTTCTCCTGGAGATGTATTGCACTTTGCATAGATATGTATTTACCGCATTATTATTGTTATTGCTATTACACTGATATGGAACTGTGGGGTGGAGAGATGCTCCAAGGACCCCTGGTTTACTGGATATATTCGTATATCTCACCCCGTGTTGTGGGGACCCCCTTTCAGGTAAGGATGCTGCAGGAGCCTCTGGTGGCAAGTGGCCATATCTGGATTATGCATGAGATGTGGCATTCCTTTTGAGTTTATGCATGCCTTTTGTAGTTGACATGTATAGGAGTTTATTTTGAAAGCCCTTGGTCATTTGTATGCCTTGATTCATTGAATGAACTTAGCCTATGCTCATGCCTTTGGTTACACCTTTTGTTGATGGGAGCCAAGGGAATGATCATAGTGTTTTGTAAGCTAAGTTCTATGATTTGTAAAGGATATGTAATGTAAATGATGCCTACTTGGAATTCAATATATGCATGCTTGTTATGTATTGAGTTGTTGAATTGGTCGGGCTGAAAATCAATTAGGTACCCTCTTCGTTAAACTGGTAAACGATGAGAAAACAAAGGTCATGCTGTCCAAATTCTAGCTAAATCTCATGAGGAGAGGTTGGATGAGTGCTAGGATTTAGTTTTGGGGCATGGACATTTGGGGTTTGTAATGGGGATGCATTTTCCCCTAGGCTTGGACTTGAGAAATGTGGGAATTGGAATTCCCTGGCAGCGCGCTTAAGCGCCCAGGAGCGCGCCCAAGCGCCCTGCTGCCCCTGCGAGTGCCAATGCATTCTGCCTCCTCGCGCTGGAGCGCCCAAGTGGGGGCTGAAGCGCCCAGGATTGCGCGCTGGAGCGCCCTGGCCCGCGCTTAAGCGCCCTTAGCCACTGTAGGAGGAAATGCTTCTGTCTCTGCGCGCTAAAACGTCCCAGCGGGAGCTTGAGCGCCCAGGCTAGCGCGCCTGAGCGCCCTGTTGCGCGCTTAAGCGCCCATCCACACTGGAAATGCTGATGCTTACTGCCTCCGTGCGCTTAAGCGTCCAGATGGAGGCTTTAGCGCCCGATAGCGCGCGCTTGAGCGCCCGGTAGCGCGCTGAAGCGCGCTGGGCCTGTGACCAACATTCTCTTGTGTTGCTTCAAATGGTCCTAACTTGGGCTACAGTGCTCCGATTTGAGCACGGTTTGAAGCCACAGGTAGCTAATGAAGAAACCTACAATATAGTAGAAGTATTGAACTAAACAAGAAGTAAATTAATGGTTTAAAAATGGGAAATGAACATGATGTTAAGCTTAATTTATCTGTTTCCGCAAGGTAATATGGTTATGATCACGAAATTGGGCATTATAAGTTCGGTACGTTTTAAAATGAAAAATTTATCCGGATTTTAATTGAACCCATGTGATTGTAACTGCGCTTAATATCATAATGCGATGTTAACAAACCGGTTCTAGAACGGGGTGTTACATTTTATGGTATCAGAGCAGTTTCGTCGGAAATTGTTAAGTATGCTTAGTGTTTGATGCTTTATAGTTGTTTTAGTACTCTTGATGATTATTGCATTTGTGATCACTAAGTGTGGGCCTGATCAACTCACTTCTTTGTGTAACATGTGTAGTGACATGACGAGGAACCGAAACAACCCCGGACCATCAAACACCAATGCTCAGCCAGAACCTGTTTTGGCTGCTCTTGTGAGGCCTAGAAGTGGCCGTGGGGCAACGGGCGTACCGCCTGATCCCGTGGCTGAAGCTCTTGCAGCCGTTCAGAGAGAGTTGGCTGCTAGCAGGCAAGCCAATGAAAATTTGTTAAAGACAAATGAAGACTCGCGGACTGCTATGGCCGCGATGATGACCGAGTTGAGGACGTTGAGGGGTCCTAGGCCCGTGAACCGGCAACCTACTCCTCCTCCTCACACTGCTACGCCTTCTCCACCTCCGTCACAGGAAGAGGGTGGAGTGGGTAACAATGAGGGTGAAGGTAGTCACCACTCCGGAAGTCGGAGTCATCACACTGAGGTTCGTCAACCTCAAGTTGAAAATGTCGGTGATCATGAAATGGAGGAAAGGAGACTGATGGCTTTCCGAAAACATAAACCTCCTTCTTTTAAGGGAGGTTATGAGCCAATGGCGGCTGCAAAATGGCTCCAAGCGATGGAGAAGATATTCAGGGTGATGAGGTGCCCTGACGCAATGAAGTTGGCTTACTCTGTTTATATGCTGGAAGAGGAAGCAGAAGATTGGTGGACAAATACCGTGCAGCCATTAGAAGCTGAAGGTCAGGAGATCACATGGCGGTTATTCGAGACATTGTTCTTGGATAACTACTTCCCTAGAGAGGCTAGGGAACAAAAGCAGAATGAGTATAACGATCTCAAACAAGGGTCGATGTCTATTGACCAATACTTCTCAAAATTCAATGAGTTGGTGAAATACGCCAACTATGGGCGAGCCTTACCCACCCCGGCTGAAATGACCTCCAAGTTCCAATGGGGTCTTAATGAGAAGATGTCTCGGAAGATGTCAAATTGTGACATCCGAGAGTACAGTCGGTTTGTAAACCAGTGTAGAAAGGTGGAAGAAGTGTATAAGGTGTCCCAAGCCAAGAAGTCTTCTGAGGCCCAGGCACCTAGTTCCAATAAAGCAACGGGCTCAGGTTATTGGAAGAACAGGAAGGTGCAAGGCAAGAAGCTGAATGCGAATAAGCCCTTTGACTTGTTCAAAAAACCCGGTACTCAGAAGAAGTTTGTTGATAGAGGACCTCCTCCCAAGTGCAAGGGATGTGGCAAAGAGCATAGAGGTCCATGTGCTACTGGTGAGGTGATTTGCTTTAAATGTGGAAGATCCGGTCACTACTCCAGGCAGTGTCCTCAGAACGAAGCAAGGACTATGGCAGTTCAAGCTACTGCCGTTCCGGTCTCTGTTGTTCAACCTATGCTAGAGTCTCAGACGGTTGGTAGAGTATATACCATGGACCGTCAGCAATCGGAGAAGGCTCCGAATCTAGTGAAAGGTACAATTTACATTGATAATATGGATGTTGAAGTGTTGTTTGATTCAGGAGCTACACACTCCTGTATGTCTGACTTTATGGCCGTTGGGCTAAATTTGCAAATGTATGACATTCGCCCTCCAATGAAAGTGGTTACTGCTACTGGAGAGGAGTGTTATACATCCGTGTTGTGTAAAGATGTTGAATTCAAATATGAAGGCCGAAATTACGTGCTGGATTTTATTTGTTTACCTATGATCAGCCTTCAAGTTATCTTGGGTATGGACTGGTTGTCAAAGAACTGTGCTATGATAGACTGCTGTGGTAAAAGGATTGTGCTTGATGCTGATGATTCTGCTACTAGTTCTTCCCCATATCTATCTGTGTTGCAGGTTAGAAAGGCTTTGAGGGCCGGGGCATTGGGATATGTCTTTGTGGGGGGTTTAGTAGGCGGAAGTCATGGAGATTGGCACTATTTCCGTGGTGAGGGAGTTTGTGGATGTGTTTCCAGATGAAATTCCACAACTCCCGCCTCGTATAGAGATTGAGTTCACGATTGATCTGTTGCCTGGTGTGGGGCTTATCTACTCTGGCTCCGTATAGGATGTCACCACCGGAATTAGCCGAGTTAAAGAAACATTTTGAAGAGCTTTCGGCTAAGCAGTTTATCCGGCCAAGTGTGTCCCCGTGGGGAGCACCAGTCATATTTGTTAAGAAGAAGGACGGTAACATGAGATTGTGCACTGATTACCGTCAGTTATAAATCAACTCATTAAGAACAGTATCCTCTCCCTGACAGATAGATGATTTGCTTCTCAGTTCAGGTGCTTGTGTTTTCTCAAAGATTGATTTAAGTCGGGTTATGCATAACAAATGCAAA
>NW_026897423.1:0-32815 GCF_033153095.1 Gastrolobium bilobum | reverse complement strand
AACATCAATATGCTTAGTGCGGGAGTGATAGGTCGAATTTTTTGCAAGATGGATTGCGCTTTGATTGTCACAACCCAGCTCGTACTTGTCTTGATCATGGCCGAGTTCCATGAGGAACTTCTTCATCCACAGCATCTCTTGGCTTGCCTCAGTCGCGGCAATGTACTCAGCCTCAGTTGTAGATAGTGCAACACATTTCCGAAGTCTTGATTGCCAAGAGACAGCTCGTCCGGCAAATCTCATCATATATCCCGTCGTCGATTTCCTTGAGTCGGAATCTCCCCTAAATCAGAATTCGAGTAGCCTTGCAACTCGACTTTACCTTCTCCAAATCGGAGACATAAGTTAGTTGTACCTCGAAGGTACTTGAAGATCCACTTCACTGCTTCCAGTGTTCTTTGCCGGGGTTTGACAGATACCTGCTTACCATTCCAACAGTATACGCCAAGTCGGGTCTAGTGCAAACTATTGCATACATCAAGCTTCCGACGGCGGATTGGTACGGGACCTTCATCATCTCTTCTTTGTCTTCACCAGATCTCGGACATTGCTTCTGGTTCAGCTTTATGTATCCGGCTAGGGGGGTGCTCACTGTTTTGGCTTTGTCCATACTAAATCTCTTCAGAATCTTCTTAATATGCTTCTCTTGACTTAGCCACAGTAGCTTCTTTTGTCTATCTCGGATGATCTTGATTCCGAGAATTTGCTTTGCAGGGCCAAGGTTCTTCATTGCGAAGGACGAGCTCAACGCCATCTTCAGGGCGGCTATCCTCGATTTGTCTTTCCCTACAATAAGCATGTCGTCAACATATAACAACAAAATCAAAAAATCTCTGGCCTCATACCTCTTCACAAATAAGCAGTGGTCGGCTTCTGTCTTCTCAAACTTGTGATCGGTCATGAATGATTCAAATTTCTTGTACCACTGCCGAGGTGCTTGCTTCAAGCCATAGAGGCTCTTCTTCAACCGACATACCAAGTCTTCTTGGTCTGGAGCTCGGAACCCTTCAAGTTGCTCCATATATATCTCTTCTTCTAAATCACCGTGAAGAAATGCTGTCTTCACATCCATTTGTTCTACCTCGAGGTCCATTGAAGCTGCCATGGCTAACACGGTTCGGATCGAGGTCATTTTCACCACAGGAGAAAATATCTCCTCAAAGTCAATTCCTTTCTTCTGATTACAGCCTTTCACTACAATTCAGGCTTTGTATCTCGACTTTTGCCCGTTCTCTTCATTCTTAATCTTGTAGACCCATTTGTTTTTCAGAGCTCGTCTTACTTTTGGCAACTCGGTCAGCTCATAAGTCTGATTCTCGTGCAGAGACTTCATCTCGTCTTGCATTGCCTTTTCCCATTCTACTTTCTCTGAACTCGTCACAGCCTCATCATAACTCTGAGGTTCACCATCTTCAGCATCAACGGTGTATTCATCATATGGGTATCTTGTAGAGGGTCTTCTTTCTCGAGTTGGATATCTCGACTGTTCTTCAGCTTGAGAACCCGGTTCATCATTCTCATCCCGGATCTCATCATCAACTCGGACCTCAGTGTCTTGGTCATATTCAGCTTGTTACTGATCATCATTTTCTTCATTTTCTTGATTTTCTCCCCTTGCTTCAGCTCGAACAAGAGGGATATGTTCTTCACGTCTAACAGTAACTCGGACTTTGGGCTTCGAGATGTCATGAATGTTCTCATACTCATGAAAGATCACATCTAGGCTTCTCACTATCTTCTTATTGATTGGATCCCAAATTCAGAATCCGAACTCACATCTCGGCAAACCAAGATAGATGCATTCTTATGTCTTCGCATCGAGTTTTGCCCTTTCATCTTTAGGGATATGCACGAAAGCTCAACATCCAAACACCTTATATTGATTATAGGCCGCTTTCCGACCTGACCAGACTTCTTTTGGAATTTCTCCTTCAAGTGGACGTGATGGTGAGAGGTTGATCAAGTCAACAGCAGCTTTGACTGCTTCTCCCTAGAATGATTTTGGCAATCCGACATTGGATATCATACTTCGGACCTTCTCTTCAATAGTCATATTCATCCTCTCTGCAATTCCATTCAACTGTGGAGTCTTGGGGGGTGTCTTCTCAAGTCAGATCCTGGCCGCTCTGCAATATGCATCAAAAAGGCCGCAATACTCACCACCATTGTCAGATCGGACCACCTTCAATTCCTTGCCAGTCTCCCTTTCAACCATAGCATGGAATTATTTAAAGGAATGGAGTACCTGGTCTTTAGACTTCAACAAATATACCCACACTTTGCTTAACATGCTATGAACCCAGAAACACATTCCTTTTATCAAAAGGTTCAAGTTACGATTTTGAATTGCTTAAACAAGCTTAAAATCATCAAAAGACAAAGTGTGACCAAGGTATACCTTCCAAGTCTTAAAATTCCAAAAATGAAGTGGCTTGGAGCTCCAAACTCAGCTCTAAGGTTCTGTCCTTATAGGTGCACGAAAATGAATAACAAGGTTACATCTTTCCCCTTCAAAAAGGCTTCTTGAAGCCTTCAAAGTCAAGGACAAGACTCTCACCACAAGAACACACCAACTCAGCCCCAAAATCACCCTATGACAGTGGCTACCACTCAGAAATGGAAAACCTTTCACTCTCCAAAGGTTCAAGCACACCCACACAAGGAGTCCCTATGAAGAACTCAAGGGGAACAATGGTCTCAAGAGGGCTACAATGGAGAGAAAGCAAAGGATTGGTGAAGAGAAGGTGGCAATGGAACAGTGGAATTCTGGTCAGCCTCCACTCACGTAACAATAAACAAATGCCTAGGGTTTTGGGACAAAGTGAGTATTTATAGCTCACTTAAAATTAAACACACAATATTAGCATTAATTGCTACGCTTAGAATTTAAATCCCAAACTTAGGATTCTGAACCTACTCAATTTTCTAGGATTTATCATATTTTTATTTTATTTTTCCCAGCACCTTTCCGGTACGCGCTTTTCCATAGCCAGTATCAGTTCTGGCACCAGTTCTCATTATTTTGACATGAAACTTGTTTTACTAGTCGTACATATTATTTTAGGAATATTCTCACACTTATTATAATTTTCTGGGATGCTTCATCAGTACGCATTTATATCGAGTAGCAGAACCGGTATCTGCAATTTTCATCCGAAAAACGACTTTCAGCATTCATAATCACTTTCTATATTTATTTAAGCCTTCTCATAATTATTAAGGTCAATTATGGAGTTATTTCCTAATTTCTCATAATTACTTAATTAACTTCCTTAATTAACGGTGCGGGTTCTTACAGCGTACGACCTCAATCTTGAAAAGGCAACACAACCTTTTGGCCTATTACACATCATCTTCAAGCGATTTAATAGGCTTATCCTCAACTTAAGGAAAACTTCCATGATATGCTCAAGCACCATAAAGAAAAAAAGGGAGGGCAATGCCCTCGTCATTTGCCAATTAAGCAACTCAACTAAAAAGATTTGGAGAGATGTGATGCTAACAAAAGAATCACATCCCACTCCGAGATAAAGATGAAGACGGGTTTTGAGAGATTTGATCCTAACAAAAGGATCACACCCCAATTTGATAAAGCCAATGTAAAAAAAGGAGGGGCTCAGATAAGAAAGACAATGCAAAATAAGTAGGGGCTTAGATATGAAAGCCACCACAAAAGAAGCGGGGCCCAAATTTAAAAGCCACGCCAAAAGAAGCCAGCTCAAATAAAAGAGCAATCGCAAGAGAAGTGAGGTATGTAAGGATTCTTCATTTATAAAGAAGGATTATACACTGCGCTTTTCATAATAATTGAAAAAGAACCAAAATATTTGAAACTTGTTGGATATGTGCAAGAACCCGAACAAAAGTTATGTTCAAATGAAAGCACATCGTAGAAATTTAGTTTCTAGCTAGGGTATAGGAAAATAGAAGGATGCTTCTGGATCCTAAATGTTAAATAAACATCATGTGCAAGTCAGGATAAATGAAATCCAGCTTAAAAATTAAAGGACGGATTGATATGGCTCTGATCAAGCCACCATGACGCCTTAGTAACTGGCAAAAAGTTAAGTTCATAAACCTAGTTAATAAAATCGGGTTAAATTAAAAAGCGATGCCTGCATAATAGAATAAGACCTTGGCCAGGTCATTTTCTTCAAACGACACTAAAAACATAATCTGAATCAGTAAAGCCACGGTGCAAGAAGCCGAGCTCAAAATAAAAGCCTCGAAAAGAGAACCCGAGCGCGATGCTAAAAGGAGGCAAACACTACCTCGTCAGACTTAAAAGCTTCAGGTGAAAAGAAGTCAAGATACTAGCGCTGAAGTTCAAATTTCGAAAGTCACGCGAAAGCAGGCTAAGAAAAGAGATGAATATAATACCTCCATTAATTAACGGCAAAGGAGCTAGGCTTAAATAAACTGAAAATGCATCCACTAATCGAAGAAATCGGCAAGAAGCCGAGTTTAAGAGAAATAAGGCTAAAGCCAATTCAAATTAATGTCGCCAATAAAAGGAGCCAGAATCATATAAGAAACCCATGGCGAACATCGTCGGATTCAAAGCTTAAAAATTATAGCAAAATAAGCCAAATACAAAAGCGACTACAAGCGAAGAAAACTGCTTCAATAAAAATGCTAAGTCAAGATCAAAGCAAGAATTCGACTCTGTCAAATTGAATAAAACATATAAGGGAAATTCAAACTACTCGAACAAAAAAGGTTTGGGAACAAACTCGATAATGTCTACTACAAATTAAAAAGCGGCCTGATCAGGAAAAAGCAAAGTGCAAAATAAGTCGGTGTTCCGACACAACTATTCGTCCAAAATCCTGGGCATAGACCAGTTTCAGAACTCGGATTAAAGGGAAAGGTCAGAAGGCCAACAACCTGATCAGCCCAAGTAGGGAAGTGTAGAAGCACAGACAAGTATGCCTATAGAAGGATCCAGTAAAAAGAATACAAACATGACCAAAGTTAAAAAAAAAACATAGCCTGACAAGCCCGGTATAAGAGCCTGCACCGTTAATTAAGGAAGTTAATTAATTAATTATGAGAAATTAGGAAATAATTCCATAATTGACCATAATAATTATTATGAGACTTTAATAATTATAGTAAGTGAGTAATAATGCTGAAAGTCGCTTTTCTGACGAAAAGTGCAGATACCGGTTCTGCTACTCGGTATAAATACGTACCGATGAAGTATCCCGGAAAATTATAATAAGCGCATGAATATTCCTAGAAATATATATAGGACTTGTAAAATGAGTTTCAAGTTAAAATAATGAGAAATGGTGCTAGAACTGATACTGGCTATGGAAAAGCGCGTATCGGAAAGGTACTGCAAAAAATAAAATAAAAATATGATAAATCTTGTAAAATTGAGTAGGTTCAAAAACCGAAGTTTGGGATTAAAATGCTAAGCGTAGCTATTAGTGCTAACACTGTGTGATTAACTCTAAACCGCCTATTAATAGTGCGTTTCACGACCCTATGTTGATGAAGTTGAACTTCTGTAATTATTAATGTAAGTCAGAATCTATGTGATTAAGAGCTTGTGGCTTTGTGAGAAGCCTAAAGAAATGGAACGTATGGAAAGGCGTTGTCTTTATATTATATGAGTGTAGAGTTGTATATTGATATGTTAATTGATCCATAACAGATTATGATTTTGCTGTGATTCGACTTTGAGCTTGTGTGGACTCTTGGTAAGAGGTGTCAGACTCCTACCTGCTGGTCTGAGGTTGGAGAGAAGGAGTTGATTGGCTTGGACTTTGTCCAAGATACCACCCAGCAGATTCAGATGATGAGGGAGAAGTTGAAGCAGGCGCAGAATCGCCAAAAGAGTTATTACGATGTCAAGCATTGTCCACTGGAGTTCAGTGAGGGTGAGCACGTGTTTGTGAGACTTTCACCTGTCACCGGTGTTGGTCGAGCACTCAGAGTGAGGAAGCTGAGCCCGCAGTTTATTGGGCCATATCAGATCCTTAGTAGAGTAGGACATGTTGCCTACCGGCTTGCCTTGCCTCCGAACTTGACCAACATCCACGACGTGTTTCACGTGTCTCAGCTTCAGAAGTACGTAGCGGATCCTTCGCACATGGTGCAATCGGAAGATGTGGAGGATCGGGAGAACTTAAAGACTCCCGTCGGACCACTCAAGATTCTCGATCGTGGCGAGAAGCAGCTAAGGAGCAAGATCATTCCGATGGTCAAGGTACTGTAGACGGGAAGAACTACTGAGGACTGTACTTGGGAGCGAGAGGACGAGCTTCTCCGGCAGTATCCCGACTTCCGAGATAGGTATATTCTGATTTTGAGGTCAAAATCCTAAAAAGGTGGGATGAATGTAAGAACCCTCACCGTTAATTAAGGAAGTTAATTAATTAATTATGAGAAATTAGGAAATAATTCTATAATTGACCCTAATAATTATTATAACACTTTAATAATTATAGTAAGTGAGTAATAATGCTGAAAGTAGCTTTTCTAACGAAAAGTGCATATACCGGTTCTGCTACTTGGTATAGATGCGTACCGATGAAGTATCCTGGAAAATTATAATAAGTGAATGAATATTCCTAGAAATATATATATAATGAGAACGAGTTTCAAGTTAAAATAATGAGAACTGGTGCCAGAACCGATACTGGCTATGGAAAAGCGCGTACCAGAAAGGTACTGCGAAAAATAAAATAAAAATATGATAAATCTTGTAAAATTGAGTAGGTTCAGAATTCGAAGTTTGGGAATAAAATGCTAAGCGTAGCTATTAGTGCTAATACTGTGTGATTAACTCTAAACCGCCTATTAATAGTGCATTTAACACAACCCTAGGTCGATTCCTTAGCCTTTGTGCGAGAGTGGGCTGCTGAGTGTGTGTCTCCATGCTGGTCATCTTCTTCGTTGGCCTTCTTGCATGAAAAACCTCTCAAGTTACCTCTTTTTCCAATGATTCCTCTTCTTTCTACATGGTAAACACTTGGTAGAGTGGTCTGGGAGGGTTGATTCAGCCATATACAGAGTTGGTGTCTCTGTTTTGGGAAGGTAGAGGGCTGGTCTTTTGGGTTGAGTTTTGTGACCACCATTTCCTTGGTTGTGGGAGCTCCAAGGAGTGACCTTTAAAGAGAAAGAACCTTTGTGGTGTGCCAGTTTCGTTTTCCTTCAAAGTTAGAATCTTTGAAGTGGTTTGGTGAGTTCCAAGAGCAACCTTTTCTGAGTTTTGAGCTTGGGTAAGCTTCATTACCTTTGATCATGAGTTATTTGGTTAAAAATGGAACCTTGATGCATGTAATGAACAAAAGTTGATAACTTAAGGTTGGGTAATGCTAAACACACCTAGAAATGCATGTTATAGCTTTTGTATTCATAAAATGAGTCACCTTTGAGAAGGATATCTCGCGAAATGCAGAACTGCATTCTGTCGCGAAATATCCGGATATGGATATCCGAATATGTCCCCGACAAATATCCGGATATTCTGGGTTTTCGTGAATAGTGAAGGTACTGTTCATACAGAACTGAGTTGTGGGTTTGTGGACCCTATGTTGATGAAGTTGAACTTCTGTAATTATTAATGTAAGTCAGAATCTATGTGATTAAGGGCTTGAGGCATTGTGAGAAGCCTAAAGACATGGAACGTATGGAAAGACGTTGTCTTTATATTGTGTGAGTTTAGAGTTGTATATTGATATATTAATTGGTCCATAACAGATTGTGATTTTGCTGTGTTTGGACTTTGAGCTTGTGTGGACTCTTGGCATTGGATAGTTAGCTTGCAAAGTAAGCTTTCGTGTCCTCGGTTTAGCCATTATTGGTTCCACCATGTCCCATGGGGGGATGGTTATATGCATGCTGTGTTACATGCTTTGATATTTTGAAATGTTTTTGAGCTGGAATGTACAATGACTTATAATATGTATGTGTTGTTTCCACTTAGTCGATAAGCCTGAGTGTGTGGCTTCATACAAGATGGTGAGACCGTGCGTGGGTGTAAGTGGCGTCTTGCATTATGTGTGGGTAATAGACGTATTCTTGTATTTCTATGATCAGTAGAATTGAATTGACACACATGACATGATTATTTGTTGCATTGCACTATTTTAGAAATTATATTGTTAAACTGCTTTTGGAACTTATATTGCACATGTAAGTGAGCTTGGGGTGGAAGTTCCTTGAGGACCCCTTGCCTTGCTGAGATTTCTTGTTTAGAGATCTCACCCCACATTTGGGGACGCTTATTTCAGGTTCAGGTAACTTGGGGGCTGATGCCTCTAGCGGCAGGAGGCCGGAGCTTAGCTGATATTGATGTTATATGCTGCCATGTTTGGATGCTGGATTATATCTGCTGATGTTATGCTTTTAGCGCGTTATTATTATGTTGCTGTTGTTGAGACTTTTGTGGGTTTTGTTGCATTATTTGGTGAGCATGGGGTTTGTCCATGCCACATTGATGTTAGTACTTTTTAGCTTGAGTTGTGTAACCTATCAGGGTTGTCCGGTCTACATGTTGTAGTTCCGTGACTAGAGACATATTGATATTAATTTTATATTGAGGTATTTCAGTTAGCTGTCTTTTGCAATTTACATATAGGCGATGTTTTGAAAATGATTAAGTAATCGAGTTGGTAATGATTAATGACATCATAATTGAAAAGAAAAAGATATTACGCATTTTTAATTAAGCGCAGCCTAATACGATGACATGATAACATACCGGATATATACGGGGTGTTACACCCTGACTTTGCAGTTATTGTCTACTGGCTGGAGGCCGGGCAATCGTACTAAAGCAAAAATCAAAGATCAACAAGTGGGATGAACCTCCAAGATCCAATGGCTTACCCCATGATGCTTCCCTTCCTTTGCAAGCTTTCTTCTAGCTCACTAATCCATACTAATTTCTCTTTTGGTATGTCAACCTTGTAATTCCTTCCAATCACCAATACACCCCCTTTTGTTCTTGAAATCGAAGGTTTGTTTTTCAACCCAATGCATCATCCAATGAAGGTCCCTCAATCAAAGAGTCACCTTGGTCATCTCACAAACCACCATAGAACACTTGGAGAAGGAGTTCCTAAGCTCCAATGGGTTAAAAACACCTCAATTTCACCAAAATCCTAAAATTCTAAAATGTTTTGGAAGGATGGATCTCTCTCCACACGAAGTCAAGAAGAAATGATGGTTGGGATTTGATGAGGGCAGAATTTTACACAACTTAGTAGTTGGAACTTTTGATGTTTCATCCACTCAAATGGAATTGAGGATTTCTTTCTCTCATGGAGTTCATAGATGGAGGAAGAAGGTGAGGTATGAGGTGAGTGGTCTTTGTGTCTAATTTTTTTTTGGCTTAACTCACTTAAGTCATCTATTAACCTTGGTTAATGGTCTAAACATGGTAACTTTCCATTTTACCTTTCTCTCTTATTTCATCTAGCCAATAACTTGATATTTTTCGAACATGTGATTTAATCTCATAAATCCCATAAAACTCAATAAATTAGTCTCTCACTAATTTATTCACAAATCTCCAGTAATTTTGCCTAATTGTACTTTTATCGAATAAGGGAAAACTATGAGCTTGTAATTCATATAGAGTTCGGATTCTATTTATAAATATAAATGTCATCTCCTTATCATTTACCTATTCACCGTCGGACGCATATATGATTAGATTTTTCACATCTCTTGGCTAACTATTTATCTGTAAATTTATAAAACGGGTTAAACCTGAAAACTTTAAACCCATCTATTCCGGTTGAATTACCGATCTGAATAGAAAAGACAGCTGCGTGAATGAATATAATGTGAAAAGCAAAGAAACAATTTGTCTGATTAATTATATAGAAGTAAGATGTTGTAGTATATATATATGAAATGTTGTGAATTCTTTTATGAGATGGTACAATTACAACTTATTACGGGCTTTTGTTGCACCTTATTCAAAAAATCAAAGTAAACGTCAAGCTAAGAGGAAGGAAAGTGGATTAAAGTACAATCATTCCAAATCTTCTCACTCCTTTGCAAAATTTGAGTTTGGTTTTGCTTGTAGGATGGCGTATTAACCATAAATTGGAATCAGTTTGTTATCCAAAACAGAAAATATCTAAAAATATCACGGAATAAACTTCGTATACAATTCTAGTATCCTAAATGCAAACCAATCAGAGGATCAAGTTTACCAAGTGTACAATGTGAAAAATATTAATCTAAACCGTGCCTTATACAAAAATATTCAAGGGTAATGCATACTTCACTCATTCCCAACCTAATATACTAATATGAAAATAGTAATCAAGTCTGTCAAAAAGTCAAAAAACAGTCCTAACAAATTCAGCAACACAATTGTATTCGGTAGACCTCAATTTCAAGCCAATATATATATATATATATATATATATATATATATATATATATATATATATATAGGAAGTATCCTTTGACATCGGTATCAATTTTTGAAATTTGATACCAAATCCTAACAGCTGATTTCTGCCACTCAATGGTTATAATTTCTGCCAATTAAACTTATTAATTAATTATTAATCTCAATAAATGATACTGTTGATTGGTGAAAATCAACTATTAGGATTTGATGATAAATTTCAAAGTTTGATACCGGTGTCAAAGGATTTTACTTATATATATATATATATATATAGGTAAAACGGATGAACAATTCCTGCATATGAGGGTTGGTGCGGTCAAAAATTTATAATTATGTATTACGGGTAGTACATAATTATAATATTAAAGTTGGTTTTTTTAGAAATACAACCTTGTACTAAAAGTAGTACATAGTTATGATACTAAAGCTACTTTTTTTCTCTTTCTTCAATAACTTTTTTGAGGCTTGTCAGGTGACGTAGTAGAGAAAAAAAGTAACTTTAACATTATAACTATGTACTTCCTGCAGTACATAGTTATATTTCTGAAAAAAAATTACTTTAAAATTATAATTATGTATTACTGGTAGTACATAGTTATTTTCTTGAGATAAAATAACTTTAATATTATAATTGTGTACTATAAATAGTACATAGTCATAATTTTTTGACTGAACCAAACCTTATATACAGTGACATTATACATCATTATATATATATATATATATATATATATATATATATATATATATATATATTATATGGGTCAGGATCATTTTACACCAGTGTAACTTACACTCTCAATCTTGTCCACTGATTCCACTTATATCTAAGGGTTCAAATTTTTTAGTAATGTGAGTCATTTGATACAAGTTGATCAATGGTCAAGATTGAGTGTAAGACTTCTAACTCTTACACTGGTGTAAGAATATCCTGCCCCTATATGTATATATATAAATTCTTATACCAGTGTAAGAGTTAGAAGTCTTACACTAATCTTAACCATTGATCAAATCACAAAACAAGGTGGCAACCGAAAGTGCTGAATAAGAAGTAGGCAAGGTGCCAAAATAGGCAAATTTAGACAGCCTGTCGACAACAACAAGAATTGTAGTGACACCTTTTGAAAGTGGTAAACCCGTAATGAAATCCATGGATAATTCTTCAAAAATCCCTTCAGGATTGGGTAGGGGATGCAACAAACCAGCCGCCTTGGATGTCTCATATTTAACTTGTTGGCAGACATGAAAATTCTGAACAAAACTCTTGACATCCTTGCGCATAGAAGGCCAATAGAAAGTTGTTGATAATCTTAAAAACGTGTGTAACACCCCAGCATGTCCTCCAGCTAAGGACAAATGAGCTTCCTTGATCAACATAGGCAACATAGAAGATGTGGAACTAAGGAAATATTTCCCTTTATAAAAAAGGATTCCATCTCGAACCAAATAATCAAGATCTCCATTCGGGTTGTCTCTTAACTTCTGATGGTATTGCTGGAGTTGAGAATCCTGCAAATTCTGTTGTTTGATCTCAGATAATAAGTCAAATTCTGGTTCAGAAAAAGAGACATGCAAGGCACCATCTTCAAATACCTGTGATAAAGCATCTGCCACAATATTTCTTTTGTCTGGTTTATACTCAATGTGAAAGGAGTACCCCATCAATTTACACAAATATTTATGTTGTTTTGCCGTGTGTATTGTTTGAGTAAGGAGCTCCTTAATTCTCATATGATCCGTTCGTATAACAAATCTAGATCCCAACAAATATTGACGCCACCTTTTAACTGCAGTGGTTATAGCATATAACTCCCTAATATAAGTGGAAACATTGGCTAACCTGGGACCCAATTTTTTCCTAAAATATGAGATTAGTGTACTCCTTACATGAGTTACATCCTAGTTGATTATAATTTAAAAATTTCTCACAACATAGGTTTTTCTCTGTTAGGTTCAGATGAAAAACTAATCCTAAGAATTTGGAAATTCAGAGAAAATGAGGAGTAGGATCAGATCTATGAAAGACCTGATCTGATCTCCCTTCTCCTAGTGTGATGAGAAAAGTCAGAATGAGATATGATGGATTGGATTGTGTGTCAAAGTATGAAGGCCCCTTGTCCTTTTATAGTTTACAAATTACAACTGAAAACTGACTTGGGCGCTAAAACGTTCACTTATGGGCGTTTTAGCGTCCAACTTTGACGGATGCCCAACTGCTTTCAACTGTCTTGGGCGCTAAAATGTTCTATTTGGGCGTTTTAGCGCTCACGACCAGAACCTTTTTGCACATCCGAGCGCTAAAACGCTTGACTTGGCCGTTTTAGCGCTCAGCACCAGCACTTTTTGGCTTCATTTTGCAGCAGGGCGCTAAAACTCTTGACTTTGGGCGTTTTAGCGCCCAACACTTAGAATTTTCCCATTCTTCAGAATCTTCTTCCTTCTCTCTTTTGCTTCTTTGAGCTTCAATTCCCTACAAGAACAATGTAAATTTTCAATACAACTTCCAGAACTTGTATTTAGGAATTTATAGGACATTGACATCTTTTTCATCCATTTAATCACACAAATTTATACTAATTCATGCTCAAAAACCTGATGAACTAAGGGTTCATCACAATTCCCAGATTTGAACATTGATGTCCTCAGCAATGAATTAAAACAGAGAAGGACTTGAGATTCTTTACAGATGAAATTCATGAGGATGAACTTCAATTAACGAAAGATCAACATTTCATGACACAAAATTATAACCATGCAATCTCTTATTTCCTATTATTTGCCTAACATCATTTGTGACTTTTCAACAGATTAGTAAAGATGATATACAGAGACTTCCAAACAACAACACCCCCTCACTAGGAACTTCTCAAAAATTATGAGAATTTTAACACTCTTGCACACTAGTGTTTAAGGATGTACTTATCTCTCACTCTTCACTGCACTCAAACTGCCATAGGTTTGCCCATCTTCTCACTATCCACAGTAACAATGATCCATAAGGTAGATCAAAAAGGTTTTGGTATGATTAGCAATGAGACTTGGTGTGTGGCTTGACTAGAGGTAAGGATTTCTATGAAAAGGGAAGTTCAGATCAAATGAATCAGATTCAGATAAGAGGGAATTCACAGTAATTAATCAATTTCTTCCTAATTCCCTCAACTTTCTGCCTTTTCATTCCTTGTTCTTTTCTTTGAACCTTTATTCCTCCTTTTCTTCCTGACACTTTGTGTCTTTAACAAAAAAATTTCTTTTTCTTTCAGACACTTTGTGTCTTTAATACTTCCCTCTGTCTCTTCCAAACACTTTGTGTTTCACAACCTTTTCTTTCTTTTCCTTCTTTCTTTCTTATGTTTCCTACACCTTACATTCACTTATTGCAAAAACACTTTCCTCCCCACAGACACTTCATCCCTTATCACTTATCTGAAACTTTTAATTTGAAGGATTGGAATAAATGTGGTTCTTGACTTGATAGACAACAGGCTAGGCTCAAGTGTTTCATGCAATTGGAACTTAAAGGTTGGCCTTTTGACTTTCTGGTTCAAGAAGGAAATGCCTCTACCCTACACATCATCAACCATTTCAAGCAAGAAACAGGGAAAGTTCTAGAGCTATTCATGCAGTGAAGTGCTCTCTGAACAAAATTTTCTGTATAGGCTCAATTTCCTCACAGTTCAGAGTGCATGCTTGACTTTCTCTATATGCATCAAAACTAATCTTTCTACTCTTACACATTGAACGAGTCATGCAATCATTTCATTTAAGCTCAACATGCAAGGTATAAGATTATATCCTTAATTTGATCAATCATATAAAACTTTGATCAGTCAAATCCTCATGGAATTCCATATCAAAACTGAAATCCAAATTCAATATTACAGCTAAAATCTAAATCATACAGAAAACTTAGAAAAGAAAAAGATTGAGACATCTCCCTGTTTTGGCTCATCAATTTGTGTGACATCTCCTCGAAGTCTGCATGCCATTCAATCACACCTAATTCCCAGATTTAAATGTTGCTGTCCCCAGCAACTAATTTAAATTGAAAACAACAATTGACCACTGAAACACATTATACATAACCCAATAGCATCAGTACTATCGCAATGTGAATCACTCAAAACAGTAATTATCTCAATGTACTAAACTGAATTACAAAACTAAACTAACAGCAAAATAAAACTAAGAGAAAACTACCCAGGAACATGTAAATCATATGAATGGACTAGCGCTAAAACGTTGAAATCAAGGGTTTTAGCGCTGGTCTCTAGAGACATGTGCACATTGATGTGCGTCGCATCGCGCTAAAACGGTCACGTCTGAACGCTTTAACGCTCTGGACCAGAAAGAACAAAAATTCAAACATAAATTTAAATTGCTGAAAAATAAAAGATTCAATCTCAAATATTAATGGTGTCTGTCAATGTTGAAGAACAAATCCCCGGCAACGGCGCCAAAACCTTGTTGCGGATCTAGCAAGTGTACTAGTCGTACAAGTAATAAAATGATAAGTAAAGATCGTTCCCACGAGGATTTGTGTCAAGCACTGACTAACCATATGTACTTGAGTTGAATAAAACAAAAGTTTATAGATCGCATAGATTTCTTGTCACCAGAAACTACACTGAATTGAATTAAAACTTGATAAATAAATAAAATGTAAATTATAATGTAAACAAGTAGTCAGATGTCATTTTCCCTCAAACATGAATTTATAGATGAACCAACTTCCATTATGAATTATCTACTATGTGATGTTGATCAACCTTTTTCTTATCATCTCAAGATGTAATCCCTTACTACCCTGATAGACACATTAATCAGAAACCTCAATCCCTTGGTGATTCCTTTCTTAATACATGCATTAATTACTAAGGTCTTAAGATCACATCAGAATCCTAGCATCAATCCCTTGACTACTAGAACACTGATGATGAAGTTGTCAAAAATAGAGAAACAATGTAAACATGTCTGTTCTACACTATTCCTCAACATGAAGAATTAATCAAGACAACTTCATACAATCAAATAATAGATAAACAAAACATCTAATTAACCATTCATAAATTCAAACTTGAGTTCCATTGAATCAGACTACAAAGGACTCTCCTAAGACATAATTGAAATACAAACAAGAGAAGAAAGATCAAACTCCATTGACATGATAGTTGAGTCTTCAATCTCCAAGTGCAATTACATAGGAAATACTAACTATTACAAGAACTAATCCTAAGAATTTGGAAATTCAGAGAAAATGAGGAGTCAGATCAGATCTATGAAAGACCTGATCTGATCTCCCTTCTCCTAGTGTGATGAGAAAAGTCAGAATGAGATATGATGGATTGGATTGTGTGTCAGAGTATGAAGGCCCCTTGTCCTTTTATAGTTTACAAATTACAACTGAAAACTGACTTGGGCGCTAAAACGTTCACTTATGGGCGTTTTAGCGTCCAACTTTGACGGATGCCCAACTGCTTTCAACTGTCTTGGGAACTAAAATATTCTATTTGGGCGTTTTAGCGCTCACGACCAGAACCTTTTTGCACATCCGAGCGCTAAAACGCTTGACTTGGCCGTTTTAGCGCTCCGCACCAGCACTTTTTGGCTTCATTTTGCAGCAGGGCGCTAAAACTCTTGACTTTGGGCGTTTTAGCGCCCAACACTTAGAATTTTCCCATTCTTCAGAATCTTCTTCCTTCTCTCTTTTGCTTCTTTGAGCTTCAATTCCCTACAAGAACAATGTAAATTTTCAATACAACTTCCAGAACTTGTATTTAGGAATTTATAGGACATTGACATCTTTTTTATCCATTTAATCACACAAATTTATACTAATTCATGCTCAAAAACCTGATGAACTAAGGGTTCATCAAGGATCGTTCTTTATGATGCTTATCATATTGCACTTTCATACGATTCTAGACTCTTTGCAACTGCAACTTGAGTTGAGCTAGAATAGTATTATGTTGCTGTAACATGGAATATAGAGCCTCCACCTTAATGAGGTCTCGTGGATAGAAAGGTATCATCATGGGAGGTTTGCCAAATACTGCTTGGTAGGGAGCCATGCCAATTGCCGAATGAACAGCAGAATTGTAATGGTACTGTGCCCAGCAAATAAATTGGACGATAGAAGAGGTTGTTCAAAGCAAAAAAAATGCATATATTGTTTTAAATACCTGTTGGTGACCTCTGTTTGTCCATCGGATTGAGGATGGTATGAAGATGTAGTTCTTAAGGTTGTGCCACTTAATTTGAAAAAATGAGTCCAAAATTGGCTGAGAAAAACCTGATCCCTGTCAGTCAGTATAGAACGAGGGAAACCATGGGTCCTTACAATCAAATCACAAAACAAGGTGGCAACCGAAAGTGCTGAATAAGAAGTAGGCAAGGTGCCAAAATAGGCAAATTTAGACAGCCTGTCGACAACAACAAGAATTGTAGTGACACCTTTTGAAAGTGGTAAACCCGTAATGAAATCCATGGATAATTCTTCAAAAATCCCTTCAGGATTGGGTAGGGGATGCAACAAACCAGCCGCCTTGGATGTCTCATATTTAACTTGTTGGCAGACATGAAAATTCTGAACAAAACTCTTGACATCCTTGCGCATAGAAGGCCAATAGAAAGTTGTTGATAATCTTAAAAACGTGTGTAACACCCCAGCATGTCCTCCAGCTAAGGACAAATGAGCTTCCTTGATCAACATAGGCAACATAGAAGATGTGGAACTAAGGAAATATTTCCCTTTATAAAAAAGGATTCCATCTCGAACCAAATAATCAAGATCTCCATTCGGGTTGTCTCTTAACTTCTGATGGTATTGCTGGAGTTGAGAATCCTGCAAATTCTGTTGTTTGATCTCAGATAATAAGTCAAATTCTGGTTTAGAAAAAGAGACATGCAAGGCACCATCTTCAAATACCTGTGATAAAGCATCTGCCACAATATTTCTTTTGTCTGGTTTATACTCAATGTGAAAGGAGTACCCCATCAATTTACACAAATATTTATGTTGTTTTGCCGTGTGTATTGTTTGAGTAAGGAGCTCCTTAATTCTCATATGATCCGTTCGTATAACAAATCTAGATCCCAACAAATATTGACGCCACCTTTTAACTGCAGTGGTTATAGCATATAACTCCCTAATATAAGTGGAAACATTGGCTAACCTGCAGTGGTTATTGCTCTCTTTGTAGTAAAACAGCACCCACACCACAGTTTGAAGCATCTGTGTCCAACATAAATGGCTCCTGAAAATTGGGCAATCGAAGGACAGGTGTTTGGGACATAGCTTACTTAAGTTGCAAAAATGTTGTGTCAGCTGTAGTGGACCACTGGAGGATTTTTGATTCTTTTGAACCCTTCAGCAACTCAGTTAAAGGAAAGGCCAAAGATGCATAGCCTTTAACAAAGCGTCTATAGTAGCCTGTAAGACCAAGGAACCCTCTGAGTTGTTTGATGTTTGTTAGTGCAGGCCATTGAAGCATGGAGGATATCTTCTTTGGATCAGCATAAACTCCATTGGCAGCTACTACATGTCCCAAGTATTCGATTGTCCTTACACCAAAAGAACACTTACTAAGCTTAACAAAGAACTTGTGTTCCTGCAAACAGTGAAGAGTTAATTCCAAGTGTTGAGCATGGTCTTCCATTGTTTTGCTAAAAACCAATATATCATCAAAGAAAACTATGATAAATTTGCGAAGAAAAGGTTTGAATAAGTGGTTCTTAACAGCCTGGAATGTAGCTGGAGCGTTAGTGAGGCCAAAAGGCATGACTAAGAATTCATAGTGGCCCTCATGAGTTCGAAAGGCAGTCTTCTCTACATCATTTGGAAGCATCCTAATTTAGTGATACCCTGCTCTTAAATCGAGCTTAGTGAACACTGTAGAACCTCCCAATTCATCCAACAATTCGTCTATAGTTGGAATGGGAAAATGGTCCTTGATAGTAACTTCATTTAGGGCTCTATAATCGATGCAAAGCCTCCAAGAATTGTCTTTTTTTCTGACCAACAAAACATGAGAAGAGAAGGGGATGTATGAGTGTTGAATGAATCCAGCATGGAGTAACTCAGCTACCTGCTTCTCAATTTCAGATTTTTGATGATGAGCATAGCGGTAGGATTTTACATTGACAGCTTTGGCACCAACCACTAAATGAATTGCATGATCCATCCCTCAAAATGGAGGTAGTGTGTGTGGTAAGGAAGAAACTTCCTGGAACTTCAAGATTACTGGCCACAAATCTTCATGGATGGAAGCCTTTAAAGTCAGGATTTCAGGGAAAGTATCCTCGTGGAATGGAAGAGCATAACTGTTATGCAACACATGACACATAGAGCGAAACTGATCATCACGTTCAAGTGTTGCAAGATCGACAGCAAGTGGTTGACAGCCATGTAAACAAACAGAATTTCCTTCCCAAAGAAACTCCATCGACTTATTACAATAATCATGAGTAACTTTTCCCAACTTTTCATGCCAAGGCATTCCCAAGATAATATTGATGTGAGCTAATTCCAAAACCCATAAATCAGTAACAAAACAAACACCTTGTATCACAAGAGGTACCTTCAAGCATTTCTTATCAGAAAACATAACTTCCCCATTACCCAAAAATACCTGAATCTTGTGGGCATGTGTCAATGGAAGGGATAGCTCCAAGCCCAACTGCTTCTGGACAAAATTATGGGTACTTCCAGAATCCACGAGCACCATAAACTCCCTATCCTTTAAGGAAGATTGAAACAGCAAGGAATGTTGGTGGGTGATGAACCCTTAGTTCATCAGGTTTTTAAGCATGAATTAATATCAATTTGTGTGATTAAATGGATGGAAAAGAGGTTAATGTCCTGGAAATCTCTCAAATACAAGTTCTGAAGCTTATGTTGAAAATTTACATTGTTTTTGTAGGGAAATGAAGCTGAAGCAAAAGAGAGAAGGAAGAAGATTCTGAAGAATGGGAAAATTCTAAGTGTTGGGCGCTAAAACGCCCAAAACTGAGCGTTTTAGCGCCCTGTTGCACAAAAGATGCTGGTGCTGAACATTAAAACGCCCAAAACTGAGCGTTTTAGCGCCTGAACATTAAAACGCCCAAAACTGAGCATTTTAGCGCCCAAGACAATTAAAAGCAGTTGGGAATCCGTCAAGGTTGAGCGCTAAAACGTCCAGAAATGAGAGTTTTAGCGCCCATGTCAGTTTTCAGTTGTAATTTGTAAATTATAAAAGGACAAGGGGCCTTCACATTCTGACAGATTCCAGATATCAGATCCAATCTATCATATCTCATTCTGACTTTTCCCATCACACTAGGAGAAGGGAGGTCAGATCAGGTCTTTCATAGATCTGATCTGACTCCTCATTTTCTCTGAATTTCCAAATTCTTTAGGATTAATTCTTGTATTAGTTAGTATTTCCTATGTAATTGTACTTGGAGATTGAAGACTCAACTATCATGACAATGGAGTTTGATCTATCTTTCTTCTCTTGTTTGTATTTCAATTATGTCTGAGTAGAGTCCTTTGTAGTCTGATTCAATGGAACTCAAGTTTGAATTTATGAATGGTTAATTAGATGTTTTGTTTATCTATTATGTGATTGTATGAAGTTGTCTTGATTAATTCTTCATGTTGAGGAATAGTGTAGAACATACATGTTTACATTATTTCTCTATTTTTGACAACTTCATCATCAGTGTTCTAGTAGTCAAGGGATTGATGCTAGGATTTTGATGTGATCTTAAGACCTTAGTAATTAATGCATGTATTAAGAAAGGAATCACCAAGGGATTGGGGTTTCTGATTAATGTGTCTATCAGGGTAGTAAGGGATTACATCTTGAGATGATAAGAAAAAGGTTGATCAACATCACATAGTAGATAATTCATAATGGAAATTGGTTCATCTATAAATTCATGTTTGAGGGAAAATGACATATGACTACTTGTTTACATTATAATTTACATTTTATTTATTTATCAAGTTTTAATTCAATTCAGTGTAGTTTCTGGTGACAAGAAATCTATGGAATCTATGAACTTTTGTTTGATTCAACTCAAGTACATATGGTTAGTCAGTGCTTGACACAAATCCTCGTGGGAACGATCTTTACTCATCATTTTATTACTTGTACGACTAGTGCACTTGCTAAACGTCCAACAGTGGTTCTTGTCACACAGGGCATGCAATGAAGCATCTTTGGATTCACCCACGGCCATATCAGCTTTCCAAACAACCTGTTCATCTTCAATATCAATAGGTGAGTCATCATCCTCTCCGATTAATAACATCAATTTATTTAGACATCTATGCTTGGCTGTCCATTTGTCAACACAATAGTAACAAAGACCATGTTCCCTGCGTTTGTGGAAATCGATATGGCCTATTTTCTTAAAAGAAGAAGGGGCTGGTAAGGCTAACTGTGGTGTTGAAGAAATCGAAGGTTGAACCAATGGAACAGAATTATTGTCCGATGCAGGAGTGGATTTGGGAAGAACTTCTTGGGTGGAACCTGAAAAGAACTTTTCAAACTACCAAAATGATCATCTTAAGCCATTGCAAGCTGCATAGCCTGATGTAAGGTAACGGGTTCCCTCAATTGCACTGCGCTTCGAAGATCAGATTGAAGACCAAACACAAAAAAATTCATAAGAAGATCATCATCCAAATCAGGAATCTGATTTACCAAAGCTTCAAATTGTTGAATGTAATTGCGAAGAGATGAAGTTTGGGTCAATTTGGACAACGCACCTTTCAAGTTTGTAAACACAGACATGCCAAATCGTTGGCGTAAGGAGATGGTGAATTCACGCCAAGAGCGTGCAGTACCACTGTTGAAAGTCCACTGGAACCATGAAGCAGCCATCACTTCCATCTTCAACCTAGCCAATGCCACCTTTGACTCTTCCGGAATCGCCTAAAGTGTGAAGAAAAGTTCAGCTTTGAAGATCCAATTATTAGGATCAAGACTATTGAACAGAGGCATTTCCATACGAACCCCTTTGAGTAAGGAACGGTGATCGTTGGAATCTGGCCTTGAGAGTGAAGACGACGAAAAATTTCCATTGGATGATTCACGCCGAGGAGAGTGAGTAGCGCGTACAACTTCTTGAAGCTGTTGAATCTGATTCACCAACAATGAAATTTGGGTGCGATTGTCTGTGGCTTGCGTATTTTCTTGCGCACGTAATTCCTCAAACTGCTTATCGACACGAGTCTGGAAGGAATGTAACTCCTCTGTCAATTCCTGAACCCTAGTCATTGCGAGAAGAACAAAATGAGTACGAATGAAAGCACCAATGTTAGGTTCAGATGAACCTACGAGGGAAAACACGAAGAACAAAGAAAATAATTCTGGAAAGTTTTATTCAATAGTTGTTTTTCAATTGTACAACTCAATCCTTTTATACAAATTCACCTACCACCGATAGTTCTTAACAATCAACTAACTAATGCCAGCTCAATGTCCACGTGTCCATCAACTAACTAATACCACCTATGTAATACATGCAACCACTAATTAGTATTACACATTATATGTACTCAAGATACAAGTTAGTCAAGCGGGTGGAATGCTTCCTCTCCCTAGCAGATCTCCTTACTGTAACACTCTCTCTATCGGTAAAATAGATTTCTGGACGGGAGGAATTGAAGTGTTTTTGTTTTTTTTCCAAAGGGAATTGATGGGATCTTAGAAACTTTTTCCAAGCTAGTCTTCATGCAAAGGTGTTGGGAATAATTTTTTGTTAAGTTGAAGTTTTTTTTCTTATTTATATTTTATTTTTTAATGCATTTGAAATTTTCTTTACAAAAACTTTCAGGGCAGCTGCCAACGAACCCCTGTCACTAAACGTGCGGACATAAAAAATATCTCCTGGGTCTTCCACTCCATTCAAGCCTATAATAAATGAGTTGTATCCATGCATGCACCCCGTATGCAGCCAGTGTATTATCATCAAATGGTATTTAGAGTGCAGCTTGCAATAATTAATCGCGAAAATAATATATTATTTTATATAAATAATCAAGGCTAATTCTCATAGCGGATTAACTTTTCCTTTTATTAACAATCCTTATGTAATTGCAGTGCTAAGAAAAAACTTGAAATACCTCCTACTCATAAATAACAATTCAAAAGCATCCATAACTCATGATGCTACTATACAAATACTTGAGTCAACAAATAAACAGATTATTTAATAGTGGTATATACAACCCCTATGCTCATCACAAATAACACCATAATCCATCAATTCTAGTCACAATAGAGTCTCCTCATGGAAAAATGAATAATCATAATATGCATGGCTCATAAAAATAATAAAATCTCTATGCCGACCTCTTGCCTTTATCAATGTCTGTCTCACGAACGTCATCTACTAAAAAATATGCCCCATAAGGGATGAGAATTAGAAATCTCAGCAAGACCCGTCCTCAAGGGATCCTCCACCCCAAGCTCACTTACAACTATAATATAAGTTCTAAAAAACTGCAGGCAATATATAAAGAAGCTGATTAATAACAAGATAAGGAGAATGGCTATACCGAGCCATTTATAGCAATAAACAATACAGCATATAAAATAAGCATGTCATGCAATATATCAAATGAGTGTGCAATGCCGCATATGTCAATGTCTTGTGTGTATGCATCCTTAAACATACATCATGTGGGTGCACAATAATAATCCTACTGGCCAGAAAACAATGTAGGTATTACGCACATCTGCAACCTACCCAAAAGTATAAGGAGTTCACCTTATACCCACACTACAAGAGTTCTACCCCTTACATGGAATCCACCATGCTCAGGAACCCCACACAGGTGTTGTGCACAGTATCCCACCTACATTTACATGTAGCAATGCACTATAACAAAATCCAGCTCAACAAAATATCCAATAGTCATAACATCAACATATATAATTTTCAAAAAAAACATATTATACACATAAACCAATCCCCTGTGGGGTTTGGTAGAACAAGAATGGATAAAACTCAGGACCGAAAGCTTACCTATCAAGCTAAATCCTCCAACACTAACTCGGTATCAATTGGGTAGTCCACAGACACACAGTCCGACAAGTAAAGCCTATCTTGTGTTAAAAATATTATTAATAATCAGATTCCCAAATTTCATGACATTTGGACTACTTTTTCTTTTTCGTTTAGTGACTGCAGGCTTCTCCCAATGCCCTCAAACACAAACTGTCTTTACTATTTTTAAAACTGAAATTCTAACTCTTTACCAAAAATTCTAAGATTTTACTATGTTATACTAGACATCACAGGCTTTCTAAAGACATATTTTATGTCTCATTTAGAGTTATATAGCTCCAGTTATATTTTTCGCAAAGTGACTGTAACAAACTTAATTTATAGCAATAAAGACGCTACTTCAAACTAACACCTCTATCAAACCATTTATCCAATGGCTAAGAAAGTTTTACAGGGTTATAGCACAATGTATTAGCTTCACATAGGTTCAAACCTCACTCAATTTGGAGCTTTGTAGCTCAAGATATTACGATTTTACTATACTAGGTCATTGTTGTCTCACAGAGTATTCGATTACTGCGTTTTTCCAAAAAAAATTCGAATGCTACCTGAAAAGTATTCGAATACTTCTTCGACAAAACGCAGAAAACTAAGTTTTTAAGGTATAATTGACCTCCAATGATCCCCCAAACTTTTTTAGTCATTTAATTAACATACTAACATATTTTAAACACCAAAACAACTTCACGACTCAACCTTTAACCTAAATCATGCTTTCAATCATGAAGAACACAGGAAAGGTCATTCTTTTCACATAAACACAAGAAAGATGTTTGATATATACCTTTGGATCACCAAAACAAAGAAAGAAGAGGACTTTAGAGGTTTAGACTCCATTATCTACCACTGTCAATTGATGTGCACGAATTTGGGTCTTCAAGGTTGGTTCTTTCTTCGCAAAGGTGGCTTCTTGATGATGAAGAATGTTGTACAAGCAACCCAGACCTTGCAAACATGGATAGCAGCCCCTAAACTCTATTCAAACGGAAACATATCCCTTCAAGAAATGATTTTTCTCCCACTCAAAGCTTGTTCACAAGCATCAATCATGTTTTGGTGAAGAAAGTAAGAAGAAAAGTGATAACTTGGTGGTTTTCTTAAAGAGAGAGCAATGGTGTTGGTGTAGAAACTTTGGGCAGCCATGAAGAATAAGGGAGGCTCTATGTGAGTGTTTAAAATCTGACCTAGGATTTAGTGCTCATTCCTGTTTATAAGTACACTCACATAAACTAACAATATTAGTTTAATTAGTTTCGCTCTTTGTTTAACTTTAAAATTTTATATCCTTGACCTAGACATTTTTCTATGAATTATCATATTTTTACTTTAATTTTTTGAGACACTTTTCCAGTACACATTTTCTACTGCGAAATAACCGGTATCAATTTTGACATCACTACTTATTATTTTCATCCCATATTTAATATTCTTGACTTAGATATTTTTCTAAGAATATTAATATTTTTATCACTATTTTTTAAGTTACTTCGCCAGTATCCATTTATACTGTGAAATACCCGATGTTTGCACTTTTCTTTCGAAAAGAGACTTTATACTCATTATTATAATTTTTCCATAATTATCCTACATCAATTATGGAATATAGGCGTATGAGTTAGAATTTTCTATCCCCCTTGGATTCTCTTCCTTTGCTATCCCTCCAAACTCTCAATTAGCTATTATAATAGCGGCCTTGACAGTTGGGGGTGTTATACATAAGAATATAGGCGTATGAGTTAGAATTTTGAACTATTGTTCATTTTTCTTCATTTTTGAAAAACAATGAGCCACGCTCCTAACCGAGATCCAATCGTCGGGAAGATTCAACTAACATACAAAAACTGGATTCTCAAATTGCATACAAAAATTAAAAAATAAAATAAAATTAACAGGTCAATATCTGTGAAAGAGTCATATTTCGTAGAGTTGAAAGAATATCTTTAGAAGAAGAAAACTGAAGAAATGTTGTTGGGAACTCGGTTGCCTCAAGCTCGGCTTCTACAGCCTTTGTGCGGAAGTCAATCAACAAGATCCTGATCTCGGATCTCGGCAATACCTCGGCCTGAACTTCACCAGATCAGGCAGCGCAGCGGAAAATCAAAAACGCAAAACAAGAGAGAGAGAGGAGAAGGAGAAAGAACACAAGCAGTTTTAACGTGGGAAAACCTTCTCCAATGAAGAAGTAAAAACCCACGGGACCTAGTTCAGATCAAAAATCCACTATGAAAATAATGGTTACAAAGAATCAAATACACAAATGTGGTGGTTAACTCAACCTCTCCAACAATGGTGATAATCAAACTACCCTAGAGAAAAAACTCTCTCTAGAGATCTCTCAAATGCAAAGCATAAAGCTTTGCTCAAACAATTTTGTCCCAAATTTCAAATCTCTCTCTTATTCTCTAACCTACCCTACATCCACAACTCATGAATATATATAGAGGAGGTGAGATTTAGGGTTAGGGTTTTTACGAAACCCCTCAATGGGCTTGGGCTTAGCATTGAAGAAGAAAGCCCAACAAATCTCCCCCTCTGACTTCAATGCGTCAGCTTCAGCATCAACCCGGCTCCTTCACAGCAGCCTTCAAATTTTCTTGTTGGAATCGGCTTCGTCATCATGTCGGACCAGTTCTGGTCAGTGAGCACCTTGACGAGTTCGAGCTCTCCACCTTCCGCCACATCCCGGATCCAGTGATACCTCACATCAATATGCTTAGTGCGGGAGTGATAGGTCGAATACTTCGCAAGAAGGATTGCGCTTTGATTGTCACAACCCAGCTTGTACTTCTCTTGATCATGGCCGAGTTTCATTAGGAACTTCTTCATCCACAACATCTCTTGGCTTGCCTCAGTCGCGGCAATGTACTCAGCCTCAGTTGTAGATAGTGCAACACATTTCTGAAGTCTTGATTGCCAAGAGACAGCTCCTCCGGCAAATTTCATCATATATCCTGTCGTCGATTTCCTTGAGTCAGAATCTCCCCCTAAATCAGAATCCGAGTAGCCTTGCAACTCGGCTTTGCCTTCTCCAAATTGGAGACATAAGTCAGTTGTACCTCGGAGGTACTTGAAGATCCACTTCACTGCTTCCCAGTGTTCTTTGCCGGGGTTTGACAGATACCGGCTTACCATTCCAACAGTATACGCCAAGTCGGTGAAAGAAAATGTCCTTGAAGGTCGTAGGCATGTGAGGATGAAAACAAAATTTTCAAAGCGGAATTACACATACCATATCAAGAAACACGCTTTAGGACATGGATGTTACCTTGTTTGCTTTCCAAAACTTGAAGATGATCAAGGTGAGGCTTGAAGATACAAGCCCTCTAATGTTGATCCACACCACCCTTTGTCAAGACAGAAGAACTCTTCTTTAAGGCCACCAACGAACACCAAGGGAGGCAAGCTAGGCGTCCCTATTGGAGAGATAAGAGGCAAGGTTTCAAGGTGTTTAGTTGAGTGAATTTTCAGAAAGAAAAATTGTTGCAAATCAAATCTTGCCAACAACCTCCTATCATATCCTCATGATATCAAGTGCATATCTCAACAAAAATCTGACTTAACAACCATCATATGGCCAGCCATATGGTGTGCCCCATTCAGCCTCAAAACAGTCCAGATACGTTGAGCAGTTGCATTCAAACTTGAACCAAGTCACTCACTTATTCTCTCAACAAACCAAAACTGATTGGAGCTCATTTGGTTGATCCTATGACCATCACAAGACCCCAAAATCAGCGCCCCAAATCAGCCTTGGATGATGCTCAAAGATCTCCTCTTGATATTTGCGATTTGTTCAAACAAGATCTTACCTTATCCTTTTGTTATGAAACAATTTTTAATAGCCAATTCAAATTCAAATTCAAACATTTAAATTCAAAATTCAAATTCTAAATTGAAATTCTAAATTCAAAATTCAAATTTCAAATTTCAAATTCAAATTCCAAATTCCAAATTCAAAATTCAAAATTCAAAATTCAAAATTCAAATTCAAAATTCAAATTTCAAATTCCAAATTCAAAATTCAAATTTCAAATTCCAAATTCAAAATTCAAATATTTGATAATTAATTTAACTAATTAAATTAATTAGTAATGTCTTGGACCATCCAAGCCCATTACATGATCCATGCGCCCTTTTTCCTTTTGGTGGGCTTCCAATCTTCTTCTTGGGCTAACAACCATTATTAGGCCCAATACCTTTAATGCTATATTATCATGACAATAAGGTGTTAGTGTGTGACCCATTAGGCCCAACATAGCCACTGACATAAATGGGCTTGGGCCCAACAAGCTCACAACCCATCTAATGACAACACAGAGCACTAGCAATGCTTTGTTGCCCCATAGCTAGTTAGGTTAATGACATAATCATCCTATTAAACATATTTGGTTGCCGTATGTATTTCCTTTCGTCTCGGTTACCTTCCTCATTAAACCTAGGGTAAGGAAACGTATCAACCCTTGCGGTTTAAGGTAAGCTTTATTCGAAATAGGGAATCTTCAATTTACTGACTCTAACGACAGATCATCTCATGACCTCTTTTACTATGCATAGATTCCTGAGTCCTTGTAAATGTCATTTCGATTTCTCCGGTTTACAGATAACCTAATCTCTCACATAAATTTGACGAATTCCTTCAGCTTATCACCTTAACCTTGTGCTCTTTCAGGATAAGCCTAACAGTGTACCTATGAGTCTCCATGTTTCAGGCAGACGAGGTATACAGTCAAAGCGTGCCTTCTAGAACACAGTCTAGGTGATAACTTCTGGTCTAAGGAAAGACATACCCAAATATAAAGAGACTACTCTAATGATACTCTCTGTGAGATTTCCTCATAGAGTCTCTATGTGGGTCTGTTCAATGCGAGTTATACCCATATAGGTCCACCCACGACTTTAGTTATGACATCTCCATATCTGTAGCAGATGAGGTCTTTACCTTGTATCCAAATACTAGTAGATAAGTCGTGCTAGTCTTACCCAAGATCACTGATCCCCATTCTCAAATTCTCTAGGCTAGGAACATAAAATTAGGAATAAACGTGCGGTATCCTTGAATCCTCATTATCGTGATCTCATCACAGATACTCAAGAGATACCTGTTCTATTCCAAGGGATTTATCCAGTTACTCATATAAAATATTAACAATAATATTGAGACAAAATATGAAACAGGATAAAAAGTGCTTTTATTTATTTGGGACAAAAACGTCCACATCTTATGTCCTTATTTAATCAAAAAGATTGTCTCTAGGACACTCATATACTAACAAGCTCCCACTTGGCCTGGAGCCAATCAGACCTAAGTCGTATACCCAAAGCCTCATAATGACTATCATGTTTTCTCTGAGAAACAGCCTTTGTCAGAGAATCAGCTAGGTTATCATCTGTGGGAACATAATTCATCTTTACATCCTTTCTATCAATGATTTCTCTAGTCAGGTGATATCTGTGGAGCACGTGTTTAGATCTTTGATGAGACCTAGGTTCCTTTGACTGTGCAATGGCTCCTGTGTTGCGGCAAAGCAACTGTATGGGCTCATCCATGCTTGGAACCACCCTTAGTTCAGATATGAACCTCTTGATCCACACGGCCTCCTTAGCCGCTTCTGAAGCAGCTATGTATTCAGCTTCTGTCGTTGAATCTGTTGTTGTCTCCTGCTTGGAACTCTTCCAAGATACTGCCCCACCATTTAAGGTGAATATGAACCTTGACTGTGACTTGCAGTCATCTTTGTCACTCTGAAAGCTGGCATCAGTGAACCCTTTCACTGAAAGCTCATCAACCCCACCATAGACCAGAAACGCATCCTTAGTTCTTCTTAAGTACTTAAGGATGGTCTTGACTGCTGTCCAGTGACCCTCTCCAGGGTCAGACTAGTATCTGCTCGTAATGCTCAAAGCATATGAGACATCTGGTCTCGTACATATCATGGCATACATGATGGATCTAATAGCCAAAGCGTATGGAATTCCACTCATGCGATCCTTCTCAGGCTGTGACTTAGGACATATAGCCTTTGAAAGATGTACCCCATGACTGACGGGAAGAAAACCCCTTTTCAACCCTTCCATGCTAAACCTCTTTAGCATCTTGTCAACTTACATGGATTGAGATAAACCCAGCAGCCTTTTGGATCAATCTCTATAGATCTTTATACCAAGTATAAAGGCCACTTCTCCCAAATCCTTCATGGTGAAGCTTTTTGAAAGCCACTCTTTCATTATTTGTAAATTGGGGATGTCATTTCCTATTTGCTATATGCCATCTACATAAAGTACCAGGAAGACGACATTACTCCCACTAACCTTCTTGTAAACACAAGGTTCATCCTCGTTTTTGATGAAACCGTTAATCTTAACGACTTCATCAAAACGAATATTCCAACTCCTTGATGCTTGCTTTAGCCCATATATCGACCTTTCTAGTTTGCATACCATATGCTCCTGATCTTTGATTTCAAAGCCTTCAGGTTGTGTCATGTACACTTCCTCCTTCAAGAACCCATTCAAGAAGGCGGTCTTGACATCCATTTGCCAAATTTCATAGTCGTGATATGCTGCCATTGCAAGCATGATCCTAATAGATTCGATCATGGCAACTGGTGAGAAAGTCTCATCGTAGTCAACTCCTTGTCTTTAACGATACCCTTTTGCAACCAACCTAGCTTTGTAGGTCTGAACGTTGCCATCTGCATTAGTCTTTCTTTTAAAGACCCATTCGTTACCGACTAAGTAGCACTGATACTGACACGGGACACGTGACACGATACGACACGACACTCCGACACGTTAATTTAAAAAAATGTTAAATTTCGACACGTTAGGACACGTTTTGATATTAAATAATATTTTTAATTTATATAGTATATATTATATTTAATATTCAATAATTTAACAAAAAAAATGAAACTAAACTTATAATATTCATCAATTTTCCAAAGAAACATAAGATATCCCAAATATTTTGTATTAAACTCAATAAAATGGTAATCGTAATCCAACGAATCTAATAGTTGGAACTAAAAACTCAACACAACGAAATCTTTGAACTTTTTTTGAATTTCAATAACGCGTATTGAAGTGTCGGGGAGTGTCGGAGTGTCGGAGAGTGTCGGGAAGTGTCGGACACGACACTTCAGAGTTTTTGAAGTGTCGGTGCTTCATAGGTTACCGATAGGAACTATTCCTTGCGGTTTAGGAACCAAGGTCCATACCTTGTTTTGATATATCGAATCCATTTCAGATTCCATGGCTTCAAGCCATCTAGAAGAGTCAACATCCTTGACTGCTTCTTCGTAGTTACTTGGTTCATCATCCTCGATGGTTTCCTGATTCTCAATCACAAACCATACCTCTCAGGTGGATGGATGACCCTCGTTGACCTACGGAGTTGTGTGTTTACTTCTCCATTGGAGAACATCGCCTGCGGAGCAGACTCGGGTTCCTCAATCTCTTCATGTGGTTCTTGAACTTCTTAAAGATCAATCTTACTCCCACTGGCTCCTTGAGAGATCAAATCCTTCTCAAGGAACTCAGCATTCTTTGACACAAACACCTTGTGTTCATCCATGGAGTAAAAGTAGTATCCCTTAGTAACTTTGGGATACCCCACAAATAGACATTTAGTACTCTTAGCACTAAGCTTGTCTGATGCCAACGCTTTGACATAAGCTGGCGATCCCCATACCCTGAGGTAACTCAGGTTGGGTCTCTTACCATTCCATATCTCATATGGTGTGGTATGAACAGATTTAGAAGGTACCTTATTTAGAAGGTATGCCGCTGTGTCTAAGGCATATCCCCAAAACGATTTTGGAAGTTGAGTCTCACTCATCATAGACCTGACCATGTCTAACAAGGTCTTGTTTCTCTTTTCGGAGACACCATTTTGGTGTGGTGTGTAAGGTGCGGTAAACTGCGAGAGAATTCCATTTTCTCTCAGATAATCCTGAAACTCATGGCTCAGATATTCACCACCACGATCTGATCGTAATGTCTTAATCATCTTGCCGCGCTGTTTCTCTACTTCATTCCTAAACTCTTTGAATTTTTTAAAAGCTTCAGATTTATATCTCATTAGTGACACGTACCCAAATCTTGATTTATCATCAGTAAAGGTAATGAAATAGGAGTATCCTCCTCTAGCCTCTATAGACATTGGCTCACAAACATCAGTGTGAATGAGTTCTAATAACTTACTAGCCCTATGACTCTCAAGCGTTTTGGGCTTGTGACAAGTCATTTTCCCACCTAGACAAGATTCACATTGTCCATAGGATTCCAAATCCATGGAATCTAGGTATCCATTTGCATGCATCCTAGACAATCTTGTTTCGTTTATGTGCCCTAATCTACAATGCCAAAGATAAGATTGATTATCTATCTTAGGTTGTTTCACAATTACATTGAGCACTTCAGTTCTCATTTCCAAAACATATAAGCCATTTATTAAAGAAGCAGTACCAAAACAATATCATTCGAAATGATAAAAAATGTACCATCCCTAATAGTGAAAGCAAAACCATCTTGTTCTAAACAAGAAATAGAAATAATGTTTCTAGAAATGCTAGGAACATAAAGACAATTATTCAAATGCAATAAAAGGCCCGTAGGGATGAATGTAAGAACCCTCACCGTTAATTAAGGAAGTTAATTAATTAATTATGAGAAATTAGGAAATAATTCTATAATTGACCCTAATAATTATTATAACACTTTAATAATTATAGTAAGTGAGTAATAATGCTGAAAGTAGCTTTTCTAACGAAAAGTGCATATACCGGTTCTGCTACTTGGTATAGATGCGTACCGATGAAGTATCCTGGAAAATTATAATAAGTGAATGAATATTCCTAGAAATATATATATAATGAGAACGAGTTTCAAGTTAAAATAATGAGAACTGGTGCCAGAACCGATACTGGCTATGGAAAAGCGCGTACCAGAAAGGTACTGCGAAAAATAAAATAAAAATATGATAAATCTTGTAAAATTGAGTAGGTTCAGAATTCGAAGTTTGGGAATAAAATGCTAAGCGTAGCTATTAGTGCTAATACTGTGTGATTAACTCTAAACCGCCTATTAATAGTGCATTTAACACAACCCTAGGTCGATTCCTTAGCCTTTGTGCGAGAGTGGGCTGCTGAGTGTGTGTCTCCATGCTGGTCATCTTCTTCGTTGGCCTTCTTGCATGAAAAACCTCTCAAGTTACCTCTTTTTCCAATGATTCCTCTTCTTTCTACATGGTAAACACTTGGTAGAGTGGTCTGGGAGGGTTGATTCAGCCATATACAGAGTTGGTGTCTCTGTTTTGGGAAGGTAGAGGGCTGGTCTTTTGGGTTGAGTTTTGTGACCACCATTTCCTTG